>NC_056481.1:4539952-4839952 GCF_008729295.1 Plectropomus leopardus
TGCTATGGCGTGTCTTAGTACGCTATTTTATGCTGTTCTGAGGTGTTTTCAGCTTTTTTCAACATGCTACATTAAGATGTTTTTGGCCAAATTTGTACATTTTAATGCTATGGTGTGTCACAGTACGCTATTTTATACCATTCTGAGGTGTTTCTAGCCCTGTGTTATGTGGTTTTCAGATTTTTTTTGGACATTTTGGGGAAATGGGAAACAATGCATACTGTATGGGGTCCAAAATCCAGCTCAAACTGTGATATCATAGCAAACAATCCATGGCAGTTCTTATCAGTAGTAACTGTTCTAATTGTTTTTTCTGCAGGCTTGTGTACCATGAGTTGGTACTTACCACCAAGGAGTACATGCGGGAGGTGACAACCATTGACCCACGTTGGCTTGTGGAGTTTGCACCGGCCTTCTACAGAGTTGCTGATCCTACGCGCCTCAGTCGACAGAAGAAGCAGCAGAAGCTGGAACCTCTCTACAACCGCTATGAGGAACCAAATGCTTGGAGAATCTCCCGCGCCTTCAGACGACGCTGACGACCTCCTGTTCCTCAGGCTCGTAACAAGCAGAAAATCTGTAAGAAAGACAAGTTAGGCTTAACAGGTTAAACTGTAAGAGAGACAAGTTATACTGAAATATTGTGGTAAACACTCCATTGATTTACTTACCTTATATCCAGTTATTTCCTTGTTTCTGCTTAAGTCGTTGTATTTTCTATGAAACTTCCTTATCTCTTAATTGATATGTGTAAATAAAAAATCATGGGATGCACCTTCACTAGCTGCTACCTCTGAATTATTGCATGCAAACAAAAAAAAACAAAAAAAAAATAAGAATAATAAGAATACTCGGGGCTTCAGGTTTTGGGTATTATGGGTATTTATTAAGCAATCTCTTCAATCACAGTCATGTTTATGGATTGAATAGGCCTCAGATGTGAGGGGAATGCAGCTCTTAAAAACAAAACAAAAAATCCCTAATGAGATTAATTTAAAACAAAAACACCATAGCCTTATATACAATGGATGGGGTGGGCGTGTGCAAGAGGTGCGTGGGGTTTCGGGGTGTGTATGATGATGGGTTGGTACAACAGGGAGATGTCTGAAGGTGGGGAGGAGTGTGGGGGCTGGCTTTAGTACATGTAGCCTTTGGAGTAGGGCTGGGGGCCCATGTTTTGGGGGGCTTGTTCTGTGGCGTAGGGCACGCCCTCGTCCAGGTGGGACAAGGGCACCGTGTCCTCCTCGTTGACATAGCGCTCAAACTCGGCCTTCAGGCTGGGCCGCTGATTGTCGGGGAAGGCCAGGGAGATGAGCGCCTCTGGCTCACACACAAACTTGTAAACATAGCGCTCCCCCGCCACCTGGTGGAAGACAGACACGATGACGGCATTTTTTCATGCTGATTTTAACGACACGCTGTATTAAGACTTTCAGACTATTTTGGACAACATGCTATAGAGTTACTCCCCTGTGCCACTTTAGCTGCTGTCTACAACGGCATAAAAATGTCATACTATAGCATGTCATCCAAAACAGCACACACACGTCAGAGTATGAAAAGTTCAAAACAGCATAAAAGAAACATATAACTAAAGCGAGCATGAGGTTTTAGCAAAAGTAATTTAATTTAAAAGACCATAATAGTTACAGAAAGAACACGTTTTAAGTAAACCTGATGCAGCGCCCTATGAATACACTTCAGCAAATTTTGAACTTTTCAAACAAGTCTATGATAGCTCAATATAAGACCAAATTTGAATTAAAATTTTAAAAAGGGTGTGTTTCGTACCTTCTGCATGATTCCCTTCTCATAGTAATAGCGCAGAGAGCGACTGAGCTTGTCATAGTTCATGGCTGGACGGTTCTTCTGCATGCCCCACAGCCTGGCAACCTGAGGAGGAGAACGAGGAGTCAGAAAAACGGAGAAGACTGAAGAAAAGGAAACCACTGCGGTTACACTTCTGTCTTAGCTCAGCTTTGGTGAGGGTCATTTAAAAAGGAGAGCGAATATTTGGATGGTTTTTAGGGGTTAAGAATAAAACCAAGGGTTCCCACACATTTTCATGAACAAAATTTCAAAACGTTTCCATGACTTTTAAACAACCCAAAGTGTTTTTTTTTTTCTCGCCCATCATTTTTTTTTAAACACAGATTCAAACTCTGTTCAAACATAATTTCAGCAGCCCACATAATGTGCTCAAGGACCGTTTTTACAGTTTGTAGCTGCATAAATGGTGTTATTTTGGAGATTTTTAAAGAAAACATGCCTTTCAAACCTGTTTTCTTAAAATACAACCCTATAAAAAAACAAAAAACAAAAAAATAAACATACACACTAAAAAAACGCCATTTTTTAAAATAAGAATCCAAAACCCATAGTCCTGTGGGTTTGGAAGGCATGTTTTCCTTAAAAATTATGGAAACCTGTTTACTTGTAAAATCTGTGATTATAAATTTACTTTAATAAACTTTTATGTATTAAACACAACATATTTACATGTTTTTTTCCAAAACTTTCAATTATTTTTTACTAGTTCAAGACTTTTCTAGGCCTTGAAAATGCGATTGTGAAATTCCATGACTTTTCCAGGTTTTCCAGGACAGTAGGGATCCTGAAAACCTTCCTTCAATGACACGTCAACAGAAGAAATTTGTGTCAGCTGTTTTGTTCCTACATCTTAAGTTTTGCCAAATCCTAATTAGACACAGTTGTCTGTACTTTGACGCTGTGGCCACTAGGGGTCCTCGGTGATCAGCCAGAGTCCCCTTTTGCTCTTTAACTAAACGGCGTCAACAAGCCAAGACCTGGGCGAGTCCCCACATGTGGATTCACTTCCTTTTTATGTAACCCATTACCACTTGAATGCAACCAGAGTCCCACAGTGTTTGCAGTGAAATAGGAGTCATGGCTGGATGTCAGAGGCAGGCCATGAAATACACCCACAACCCAAAACTGAACTCTCAGCTGACGAGGGACCACGAACTCTGATCAGCGTCTCACAACCCCACGCAGGCAGGGGGGCCACATCAAATCCCGTCGCAACAGCGACTGATGTTAATGCTGACAAACATCTGAGACGGAGGAGGAAAGTGTAAAGCGGGTGGGGGACGGGGACGGGGACAGGGACGGGGACGGGGACGGGACGCAGAGATTCATGACTCAGGAGGAGACAGGTCGTATCCCACAGTGGCCATCCAGCCCCGTTTGATCTCTGAGTGTGCTCTCAGCTCTAATTGCTCTTGTAAAACTCTTGGCCCATTCATTTTTAATGTACAGTAAAAAGATAATGGAAAACACAGCACAGACCTATCCGTATTAGGACCCACCTAAATGGACACGGTCTGATGCGTCCAATCAAAGTGCAGACTTAAACATCGCAGAAATGTCTGGACTAAAGAAATGCGAGGAGGTGAGAGCGGGCGGGGGGGGTGTTGGATGATTCAGTGATAGCGCTCGTCCTTCATTTATCAATCCAGCGTTTCACGTGTTGAATAATGAATGGGGGACTAATGGAAGACGGATCAGAGAACAGACCTACGAGGAAAAGTGGCCAAATCTCACTTCTCATCGCTCTAATCTAAGTAGCGCCTTAAAACCCTGCTAACATACATTTGTTCCGAGAATAACTCCGGTGCTGCACTTATCAGATTTATATTAACATTGTGATCTCTATCCACACTTCTGCACGATCTGTGCACACGGCCAACAGTAACGCCACATAAAACACTGCTTTTATTACTCATGTCTTTGATTCAAACATTTCAGGTGATAAAAGTGCAAGCCCTCTGAGAAATGTGTGTTTGGTATTCTGACCTCTGCCTGCAAAAAAAGCCCTCACAGGACGCTGGTTACATCCTGAACCCCCAAAATACAGGAGTGGACAGATACAGTAAATAATAATAATATCTATGTTATAGAAAAGATTACTTTAGATTATAAGTATGCTCATTGGGCTCCGGACCATGTGGGTGAAATATGTAAAACCTTTACGACCAGATTTTGTGAAAGTATTGGATAGATGACTTTATTATGTTGCGCTTTTTTATTTTAATTTTATTATTATTTTATTATAACTTCACTAATAAGTCTCCCCGTGTAATATCTTATAGAGCTTTTATATGCACAAATGACGTCTCCTAAATGAATAGTTCTTAAATTGACTTTAAAAAAATTCTGGACAGCCGGGGAAACTGAACCGTCTGAATTAATGTACGCTCTGTGACATAAAATGCTGTCCAGAAAAATAAAGAATTTCAAAAAGAAGAGACTATGGCCTCCAGAACATCGAGGTACTTTTAATATTCTAACCTTTAAAACCTGGAGCGACATAATTTTTCCTGAGCTGCTTTCAGACGCCTCTCACAAGTATTTAAACCTTTGAAACACGAGAAAAATTGGTGACATTTCTCTCAAAAACATGGTAAAATCGACAATGAGCAACTTGGTAAAAAAAATATTCTATAAAATGCTAAAAATAAGTAGATTTGTTTTTAAAAAGCTAGGTGAAAGACATTTATAATTATCATAATAACATATTTAAAACTGAATTAGAAAATCCTTATAGTTTTTAAGAGCGACCTTATTATGTTGCTCTTTTCTGACCTTTTATTTATTTAATTTTAATTTTATTACTATTTTTTAAATTTCACTAACAAGTCTAAAAAAATATTTTTCAGGTTATTTTTTGGACATTTTTCTCATCATGTCATGGTCAGACACTGCAAACACAAGGCTACCACTGATATCTCCAACACACCAAAAAAAATCTAGATTAATAAACAGCACTTCAGGTGAGAGGAAGAAAAATGTGTCTTTTATTTTAGGGTGGAAAAATGAAAAATAAACACTCAAATTCATCAAGGAAATTCTGTAAGACGGCACCTTTACCCCTGAAATTAAGACACAGTTTTAGGGTTAAAATTTTCTCCAAACAAACAAAAACATTTTGGCAAATGTTCAGACGTACCTCTTCGGGTTCGATGAGTTTGAACTCCATGCCGCGGCCGGTCCAGGCGATGAAGTGGGCGTTGCCCGGGTCGTCCAGCAGGGCCACCAGGAACTGCCAGAGCTGCAAGGAGCCGCGGCGCTGGTAAGGCGTGCCCTCACGAAAAACACCTCCGCCCTCCTGCTTCACCTCACCTGGAACAACACGAGGAGAGGAGGTCAGCGCGCTGACGGGACGCGATCGCGGGTCAAAACGCTGCCTCTGTTTCACGGAGAAACCTGTTGGTGAAGCCGGTCAAACATATTTGCAGCTTCAGCTGTTGTTTACACTCGGCCATCGTTATCTGATGCATTTTCGGCACTTTAATCTGAATGAGACCCTTAAGATCTAATCATTAAATTACGGTCCGTAATGGTTCTTACGTTCCACACAAACCAGAACAATTTGACCATCGAAGCAGCTGCTAAGTCTCTTTTCTAATGGAGCAGTTCATCATAAGGTCATCTTATCTCGATGATTCATGTTTGCACGCTGACGCAAACTGAATCACTGCTTATTAACTGCAGCTTATCAAGCTGACCAGTGAAAAGGCAGCAGCGCGCTTCGTTAGGACAGAAATAAGAAGGTGTTTAGGCCAGTGAGCTGAGATGCACAGTAAGGTGCTGCCGTTGGCTATTATTTCAGGAAATGAATAATAATAATAAAGACCAACGTCTTTACGTTCAAAGGTCCTCAAAGACACTTTACAAAAGTCCATTTTTGACTTTTTTAAAGTCTGATTAAAATTCACACCACATTAATCACACATTAAAAGCAAACTGGCGACAAATTCTGAGCCTTCGGTTGCCATCGGTTACAACAACTTTAAGACACTAATTATCTAAAGTTAAATAATATGATTATTTTCAGTATACTACATGCAAATCACAGCCTGGGATATGTTACTGATCTGCAGCAACGCTGACTGTAACAGTGCACCTCGTGAAAATAACATGTTTTCTCAATATGGCAAATATGGTAAACAAAAAAATAGGAGGAAAATAGTAAAATGACAAATTCCACGGCAAAAGCCCAGAATGACACCCACAAATAACAATAATAATGTTTTTATGCTTTGATGGGGTCAAAAATGTCAGTGTGAAAGGGTTTCAATGGAGCATTTTCTGCACTTAACAGTATGAATGTAACAAAAACACGGCCAGAAGACGCACTCTTCCTGCAGCAGAAATATAACCAATAAATGATTACGAATACTGGCTGAAGCCACATGTGGGTAAACGGACACCGATCAGTTATTGGTTCCTGGTTGTTTACGGGTTACTGGATATGTTGTACACAAGCGCGGGAACACGAGACGCTCAGCTACGTTACTGCTGTTGTCTCTCAGAGAAGTTGCACACTTCGCTGGTTCAACCGGTGCGGACACCTTCGGGCTCTCCACTCAATCTCCTTTAGCGTCAATCACGAAAAGCAACAACACCATGAGAAACTGCCCGTCTGTCTTCTCACGGTGACAGAGGAGCTGTGCAGCGTGTGTGTGCGGAGAAACCAAACCCTCTAACTAAGCTTCAGAGTACGCAGAGAGCCACGTTCCTCTGACACGAGGATCCCTGACCTCCATATAAGATGATGGTCGGGTGTATCGAGTTTCTCTTCGATACCTGATGTCATGCAGCTAACGCCTCGCCGAGAGGACTGAAAGTGTGTGTGAATGCAGAGGGGATTACGGGTGCAGCGGGCTCACCTTCGAACTTCTCTGGAACCACACGGGAGTCATTTTCAAACAGATAGCCTGGAAGACAGGAGGAGAGCTGTGTGAGAGATTTAAGGGGCCTCGATGTGAGCACAAACAGGCTGCTCAGTCGGGATCAGCGCCAAGCTTTGAATACCATCCCAACAAAATACAAGGAGCTATTCACGCATAAATAACGTTAAGCCAACAAGTGTGTACTCTACCAGAGCACTTCACTGAGAGGGTTTCACGTTGGAAACTTCAGAAAGAGACTTGGATGTTTTGGGGCCTTTAGGAGTCATGCTAAATCTCTTCTCCTCAGCGACTAAGACTTTAAATAACCCAAAATGGTGAAACAAACAATGCGAGTGAAGGGAGAGATTGGTTTCCTTTTTGTTGCTGGGGAATACTGTGCTTTTTCCAGGAGTTGTGTTTATTCAGGGATTCTTGAGGCAGGGGTGAGGCTGTGGAGGAGAGCCTCTGCCAATGGAAACATAGGCACACCGCCGGTTAGCCAATGGAAACACGGACTCTCTACGCCGGTTAGCCAATGACCGCAGAGCTCTAACCAGCAGACTCAGTGCAGAAAGCACTCAAGAGGAGATGGGATACATGTAATCGAAATATTGACACCTCTATGATTTATCCTACTAAAAAAAATATATAATTTGGCAGAGGCCTCTAGAACAGGTTCCTACATCTTATAGTAAGTTAGATCCAACGCCTCGATTCCACCGTGTCCAGCGTGTCGAGATTACATCGGTGACGCTGCTCCTTGAGCGTTTTAGAAGCTGCCAGCTTGCTTAGATTGTGCTTTTTAGTCATTACTGTGGCTGAGGATACATATCTATATGCTTTTCTTTTATGTTTGTTTAAATTATGTTTAATGATGTTTTTTTACCCACTTTGTTGTGCAGCAGTCCAGCCGTGACTGAAGTAGACCAAAGAATTTTGGCCATTTCAGTCAAAAACATGCTCATCTTGATTAATTATACAGATCAGTTTAAAAAAATCCAGTTAAACATGGAAAAGACAGAAGATTTGTGACCATCCATCTTAATAATGATACAGATGAATAATTAATATTTCAATTATGAACGAAATAGATATGTAGGAGATTTTAAGCTTTTTTTGTTTTGTTTTGTTTTTTGATACAGTGCTGGTCTTAATTATTACCTACTTTATGTCTATTTCATGTACAGGCTGTTAGCAGGAGCGTTAATGCAGAGCGCTGGTTAAGTGAACATGATCCTGAGTCCGTGCAAGGCATTTTATTTTGAAAGTTGACTGGATGCACCACTGTTTGACTTCCTGCCTGGTACGATCTGCTCTGTGCGGTTTGACGCTGCCGCTGTCCACCTCTGGCAAAAATAGACTCAGCATGTATTTTTCGCAGAGCAGAGCGGAGGACAAGACGCTTCGAGGCGTACCGGTAGAATTTGGGGGATTGGACTTTTGAAATGCCACTTGAAATTTAGGGTAGGATCATGAACAATGATGTTTATTGTAAAAAAAACATAAAATATGACGTGTGGGACAGAAGTGGACACAACCTGTCGCTTGCTGGCGGGTTTTCTAAGCAATTTAGTGTTTGTCACTCTGCATGTTGAATTCCACGGCCGTGACTCCCATTGTGTAGACGTTGAAAAACATTTTGCATAAAATACACACAGCCTGTTATGCATTGCTTTGTGCTAGGTTTAGCATCCTGCAAAATCTTAGTTAAACAGCCAATTTTCATTGAATTTGCATTTCCGCATGTCATCCAGGTACAGTTAAGCTGTGTTACCTTCATTGCCGTGCTGGGGGTTTGGGTAGCCCTCACTGTGGTGGTACATAGAGGGACATCCAGGCACATCTGCAAGAGAAACACAAACAGATAAAGGTCAAATTTTATTTGGTTTCAATAGTTTAATAGTGGTAAACACAATACAAAACAATAGGATAACTGTCTATTCATCTATTGTTTCTTTGAATAAACTCCTAAAGTTTCCTAGAAACAGAAAATTAGCAATTAACAACAATAAAAAAAACTTCAACGGGCTGCGTAGACACCAACCTCAAAAAAAGCGACACATCTCAATCAAGCATGGGCATATTTCATATTCTAAGATAAGATTCAAACAGCTAAAAAACAGACTTTTTAAGATTGTTTGTTCATTTGTACTAAAGACAGTGTATCCTATCCGTAATGCAATAAAAATGTGTTTCTTAATTGAAGGTAAGGTAAAAGGATTCTATTATATTTTAATGTAGTTTTACGACATATTTTGATGATTATTGAATGAAACATTGTCCTATGCCTATTTTTGACCCCTTGTGCTCATAAGGGGTTAAATGATTGTTGAAGAGTAATCAAATTCAGTAAATCCTACAAATTCAGGTGAATGGAAACTGAAAACTTGCTGCTTCCTAAGCCATTATCAGCGTGATAAATGGGTGTATTATCTGGATATTTTGCATGATCACCCGAGCACTGCAAGGACAAACATTTATCATATCACTTGTCTTGTCTCTGGTGGTATTTTTAGGCCGTGAGCAAGCACCTTCACCAGACCAGAAAAGTGGTGCAGTATACAGTGTCTGCACTTTATCTGGGCACTATCGACTGAACCAAATCGGTGCATTCGCCAAAATAGATTTTATGTTCCTCCTCATAAACCTTCAAGCAAAACTCTGCAAGTTGGAACAGATACTTCTGTTAGTGTTGCCAAGAGTTTTGTCCTTTATATCCTGTGGTTGCTCTTTTCACCTTTGTGTGTCTGTCTGTGCATAAAAAAATAAAGGTGTGACTCTGATTATTCTTTGTGTTTGTCCGTTTTTATGCCGTCTGTCAACTGTTTGAACGAGACGAGTGAGAGCATAAAAACCGAAAGGTGCAGCTCTTTGCCTCTGGCTCTGGACGTGACTCACTCCTGGGGAATGCAGCTGCAGCGCAGTGCCTGTGATAAGATGCCACTGGGGAAAATCAAACCCTCCATTCTGGGGCAGCAGCACTCGATCATACTGTAAATAATACGTCTGCCCGCGATGGCAGGCTCTCGCTGGGGAGTGATGGGTAGATAGGGTGTGAGAGCAGCGGGGTTACTGAGTGGCATGACCATTTAGTGTCTTTCATGCCACACAAAGGCCGTGATTAAGCGATGGAACGCCAATTTGTATGTGAAACTAGGGGACTCATTCTGGAGCCTGCTTTTGAAAAGGGACCGCAGATTTGTGGCATTTGGCTCTCATTGTTCACACTGTACGCATTAAAGAAAACACTGGTGTTGTTCTTGTTACACGCCATTTACGTCAATACACCTCCTTTGTGTTCTGCAGTATAATTTTCCCATTACATGCCCATGACCTTACAGCTTAGGACAGGTTGTCTTTCAATTAAATGACCGTAAATGACATTATAAATCTGAAGCAAATAACCAACAACTTGGCAAGTTGCCTTTATAAACCATACTGATGTTTTGTTTGCAGGGCGCATTCATTCAAAAGCTTTTCAAGCCCAAATTATCCAATTAACTGTCTGAAAGAAACAACAGTATTTACTGTGTCTGCAAAATAAATTCACATTACTCCATTTAAACGGTGGCGGATTAATGTTTCCTTTTTGAACTGGTGGTTTTAATTAGAATTTTTACAGACTACCTGAAATCCCATGACTAATCTCTTTAAATTATTTTTTGTTCTATTAATTTAGCGTTCTTTTTACACACACAATTCTATATAATGTTTATAGCAATATTGAAGAAAGACAGTGACAGACATTATCTCTCATCTCCTGTATTATCTAATAAAACATGTGGCGTATTGTATAACTGTCTACAAACGAATGATAAACTCTGATCTTATTTGTCTGATCAGCCTCTGCAGTCAGTCAAACTCATATCAGAGACACTTTGAGGAAACTCCACCAAATTCAACTTTCTCCTCCTCCCAACGGTTATCCACAGAAAAACATCCTTTTGGACTTTCCCTGTTTCTTTCTCAAGGTTTTGCAATTTTTTGTCACCTCTATCCGCTCGCACTATCAAAGGTGTGAGAACGAAACAGACGGTGAGAAGAATTAGGTTGTTTTTGTTGTGTTTTCATTATGCATTAAATACGCTGGTTTCAGTGCTGGAGCCATCCTCTAATGTGCATGTGGGAATCTCTAGCTTTTAGAGAGAGCAGCTTTTAGTCCTGACGGCCCATTTTTTTAACTTCTGGCTCTAACGCGAATGTTTTCGTTCTTCTTTTTTAATGCTAGCTGCGCGGGTTTGTGTAGTATACAAGGAATGAATTTGGGAGCGTTCGGCTTCTACACTGCAGCGATTGGACGGTTTCTGTCAAAGGTTCTTGCATTAAATTTTTGTTGCAGCATTTTTTGCCTAAACGTGGCCTAAAATCACACATTGGTGCAGCATTATAACTTAACTATTTGGTTTTGTGTGAAAAATAAAAAGGCAAAGCCGGGTACTGAAGGGTCTTCGTTGTGGCAGTTTGGCAGGAACTCTGGGTGAATGGGCTTTGGGCGGTTTTGGTTTTCATTATGCATAAAGTGTGCTGGTTTCAGTGCTGGAAGGCATGTTTGCAGCCATCCACTAATGTGCATGTGGGACCTGTGGGAATCTCAACAATAGCTTTTAAGTCCTAACGCAGCTTTAATGCAGGTGAAGGAGGAGGACACAATGTATGGTGAGTGTTATATTTCTCACTCCTTGTCTTAAATTCATGCTGGTTTCTGAGCTCTCCAGTGGTGGAGCTTGTTGTTCAAGCGCCTGCGCTGCCTACCCCACCCTGTACCCCCCATCACCCCCACCTCCTACCACTCCCTCCCCTCGCCCTCTCCCAAAGCCCAGCCAGTGAGAGGTTCAGGTTACTGCGGCCACGCTCATTTTTCCATTATGAGTTCATCTGCCTGCAGAAAAAGGAAGCCGCTGGTGCAACCTGAGACCCTGGAGCACTCCACCAGGGACTCTAGTCTTTCCAGTGCCCTCCATTTTCTCAATGAAATTCCTCTGCCTCTCTCTCACAGAGAGCGCTGAGGGGAGGGAGGGAGAGGGGTAAGGAAGGAGGGAGGAGTGGAGCTGCAAAGTGTCAGAGAGTTGAAAGGAGGAGTTTTGGAGGCAGGGAGGGAGTCGGGTAGGAGTCGAGATACAGTGAAGAAGTTTGTTTTCCTTTTGGACATTTTGTTCTTGAGTTAGCTTTGCACACAAGGGAGGGTTTGTCTTCAAAGAGGCTGTTTCTGAGGCCGAGGGCAATGTCAAATAATCCTAAAGATCCTAGTTTGGGTTCATAGGTACAGACTGTGTTTGCAACAATCGCTTACATTTTAATTTAAGTAAATAAATGAGATGAAACGGTCCAGTATGCCTGTCTGCAATAAAATCCAAAATGCACAACTTGCCATAAGGTTTACTTTTGTAGTACTAGACCTCTTACACTGTAAAGTCTGACATTATCTTGGAAACAGGCTGCGTTGAAAAAGGAAAGTAAATATAACTATAAAACTTCATTTATGTTTACTTTATATCTAAGTGTTAAGTTTATTTAAAATCTAACTGTATTTACCTAATTTTGTGAATCTGTTGCAAAGTTAAAAACATTTAAGAAACTGCAGTAAAACTATTTAACTGACTTAACTTGATCCTGACAGAGAGGATTTTGTCAGTGATGAAGTTAAGAGATCTGCAAATTCTGTTTTCTTAACATGCAAATATGACTATTCAGATATACAGCACAGTAAACTGGGTTTACTGAAGTTGCTAAAACTTGGAAAGATTCATTAAATTAAACTTGTTATTTTTAAGTTGCAAGAACAAGAATACAAAATTAAGTAAAAAAAATAACTAAATTTTAAGTAAACTTAATCTTATCACGTACAATGTAAACTTTAATGAAGAATAATAATGATATTTACTTACATTTTTTGTGGCAGTTCACTAGATTTTGAAGTAAAATCAACGTGTCAGATTTTATAATGTATTAGAGCTTTTTTTGATATTTCACTGACTCAGTAATTAATATATTAATTGGAAAAACAGCAGTAGACATATTTCACCCACTGGATATGATTTAAAACTACACATCGTCTTCTCCTGCATCATCATTTCTAAATTTTTTCACTCACCGGGTTCGTAGGTGTAGTCTGTGGGCTCCTGCTTGACCATCATGTGGGCTGGCGGGAACCTGTGTGGGTGCGGGTGCGGGTGCGGGTGCGAGTGTGGATGTGGGTGGGGATGAGGGTGAGGTCCGTGCCCGTGTCCTGGTCCGCTGCCGTGCCCGGGCCCTGCCATGTGAGCCGCCCGCTCGTACAGCGGGTCCAGGTATTCTTGCTTAAAGCTCTGCTGCAGGTAGGGCATGCAGGGGTCGGAGTGCTGCCGGTGATAACCTCCTGCACCGCCGCCGCCACCTCCGCCCCCTGGCCCTCCGCCGCCGCCTCCACCAGCTCCGCTGCTGCCATGTCCCGCTGGGGCCGATGGCATGCGCTGAAAGGCCTGGCCTGGTGGTGGGAACTGGGGGCACATGGGATCTCCTGAGGGGCCCTGATACCTGGAGCTGCGGGATGAGATAAAGCAGCTCAGATCAGGGTCTCATCCAGACAGGTTCAGCTTTGCAGCTTTGGTCCCCGTTTATATCCTGTCAGACATTTTATTCAATTTTTTTCAACAGGAGAAACAAAGTGACCCATTTAGAATTTCTTTGTCGTCAATTTTATACATTTTTATTTTAAAATGCATTAGTTTTGCTACATTTACACCAACCATCCATTCTATTCAGCCGTTTCTGCACTCTAGAGACCTCCGAAAACGCTGCTTACACCATTTTAGTTTAAAAACTCTGTGAGTCCGCTCTGACAGGGTGGATTGAACAGACACTCATGTTTGCTTCCTGAGTGGGTCTTACTGGTTACAGCGTGTCAAACTGAAATATCAAAGTTCAGCCTACACACCGTTGTTGAATTTCTGAAACGGTCCTAAAACACTCACTTGTACGGAGATCATTTTCATTTTGATTTGCTGCTTTAAAATAATAACGTGTAAGTGTGACCTTACTCAACAGCCCCATTTACACTGCCTGTTCAAGGCGGGATTATCACGCCATTGTGCCGCCTCGCTGTTCTGTATATGACCTCATATCAATGAAAGGGGGGACAGCGTGGCAGAAACAGCGCCATTAACAACGTCGGGTAAAACGTAAAGCCGGAAAGACGCAACAATGATTGACGTTATGCCTTTGTTATTGCTTAGACAGTGATGCCGATGCACATATTATATGTTGCACAAGAGGCGGACGCACGTGTGTTAAAATTTCACGCCTGTTGTGCCTACTTTGATTATGGGATGCCGCAATGCAGAGTATACTCACACACTGGAGCGCAATGACACCGCCCTCTGCGTAAAAGTGTAAAAAATGTTCAACTATGTAAAAACAGTATCTTTGTGCTGTTTCATGATCAGAATTTTCAAGCAGCAACATTTAAAACAGCTGCAAATGCCATTTTTTCCCATGTTCATCCTAAAACTTTCCAACAGTTTATGGTTTAACAGTAAAAAGATAATAACTGTAAGTGTAATTTAAAGATATAACCATTATATCTACACTTAGAATATCACCAACTACAAATACCCGTCTGCCCAGTATTTAAGTCATTTGCTGCTTTGGTTAATGATGTAATTTCTTTAAAACTTGTGTGATGTGTCACCTGGCGTTGATGGGGTAACTGTTGCTGGGCAGCGGCTGGGAGGTGGCAGCAGGGTTCATGTAGCCAGCGTCGGGCCGTCCGGCCGTGGCAGGTTTCGGGGAGTAATGCTGCTGCATAGGAGACATGGGGGTCCCTGGGCAGGAGCTCTTGGCTCCTCCTGCAGCCCTTTTCTGCTCATAGGCACTGAAAAACACAAACACAGGACAGGCATCCATGCATAAATGAACATTACATGTTACAACAGGGTCGTAACTGGGGAGGGTCAATACAACAAACAGAGCTAAAGGGAGCTCTTTGGTGAGGGTCTGGTGGTCAATAACATGTGGTCAGTGTTTTAGCTGCGCTGACGTGTACTGGACAGCTGACCACTGTTGCTGGGTCGCTGGAAAAAGATAACTGTTGTTATTGAGAATGGTAAAATAAAGTGATGTTGTTCTGCCCTAGGTAATAAGGGATGTCAGTAAAGATACAAAGGGAGAGTAAATCAGCCTATGTATCATTGCCCTAATAAAATTCAAATGTTCCCAATAAAAGCTAGAAAAAAAAGCTTAAAGGAAGCCTGGTGCAGACAAGAATTAAGAGGAAATGACAAGCCTCCTGTTTGTTCTTATCTAGAAACCAAAACCGAAAGGATAAGACACCAATGAGCTGTATCAAATGTCTGTTTTCCAGATTTGAAGCTGCTACTGAGGTCTTTGCATGAAGCTTTGAATGTCTGTCGTCATACTTTATGAAGCCGTCATGCTAAAATTATTTTAAACAATATTTCCCGAGACTGTTCACATACTGTAAAAATCTCAGTTAGCAGCCTACTTATGTACATGTAAGTATGTGAAGATGCAAAAAAAATGATTTTCTTTAAGTTTGTTTTTGGAGACATCACTAGAGGTAAATCTGAAATTAAGTTTTTGTGTTTGTGTTGTGTTGTGTTGTGTTGTGTTGTGTTGTGTTGTGTTTGTGTAATTTGGGTGCACTGGCCCACAAACACATGGACAACATACAACAAACAACATGTACTTTAGTTAATCTATGAGGAGAACCGGGAGGTACCTGGCATAAAGGCACTGCTCTCCGCTGGGGTAGCTGAAGCTCTGCTTGTGGCTACAGGACTGGCTGGGGTCGGAGCCCGGACTCTGCGGCTCCTTCTTGATAGTGACTGGAGGGCTGTGAAATGCCACCGCTACGAGAGAGAGCAAACAGACAACAGAGATGAGCGCTGGCACACACACACAGCGGGCTTTGTATATCCTTTTCTCATCCAGCCCTGCCCCGATACTACTGTCGTTAAGCTCAAATGCAAAAGCAAATACTTCTGTCTGCACAGGAATCTCTTTTACATGCCAGCCAAAATGCTTAAGTGACTGTCAGCTGCAAAACACAGGGGCAGCAGACAGACACGTATAAACACACACACACACACACACACACACAAAAACACACACGCTCACACACGACCGCATTCCAGCAGTCATTTGGAAGCCCAGAGCGTCCTCGCCCACTTTTCTTCACTCTTCCAGACACAACAGCAGCCAAAACTTCCTCTGTCAAAGTCAAGCTTAAAGCTAAACAACTCTACGGGCCAGAGAGATGTCTGTGGACTGATGAAAGCGAATGTCACACCTCTGTTAGAGCAGCATATACACCGATTCCGTGTCCCTGCATTCTTTCCTATTGGTATCCAGATGTTAGCAATTGCTTGTGAGCTTTGCTTTTCGCCTTTGAAATAACGTGATAATGCCACGTATCCCCTCAAAAATATTAAGCAACATTTTTGCCGTTTTATGTTTCCCTAATGGCATCCACTCCCTCTCCTGCAAACTGTCCATCAAGCTGGACTGCTGCAGGGAACCTTTGCCTCGACGGCCACAAAAACCACCCAAAGTGGAGCTTCAAACTGTGCCGAGGGCTTGTGTTTATTATGTGAGGGGAGGTTTTCACCCGGAGAACTGTACAGGATGTTTTTCTGGTCCCGACAGGGTAAACAGCAGCAGCTGTGCACTTCCAGCTGGGGAGGCCTGTTTTTATGTGTGTGCATGTGTGTGTGTGTGTGTGAGAGTGTGCATTAGTAATTTCTGCTAGTCTCTATCTGCGTGTGCGCTTGTCAATGTGTGTGCGTGCATAACTGTACATCTGTGTGTGTGTGTGTGTGTGTGTGTGTGTGTGTGTGTGTGTGTGTGTGTGTGTGTGTGCAGTGGGTGTGGAGCTGACGGAGCAGGCCACACTGAAAGCATAGCCCAGGTAATTACATACTGTCGTTCATTCACAAAAAAGGAGGAGGAAAAAAATGTCTGGCTGACTGAATTAGGCCAGAGATGACTGAGGCGAGAGACAGAAAGTGAAAAAACAAAGGAGGAAAAATAGAGTGAGCAAAGAGTGAGAAGAAATTACAGTGACATAAACCACAGAACAGCCTCGAGGATCTGCTGTCACGCTCAGGATTATCCCTCAACGTACAAAATTTATGAAGTTGGATGAAATTAGTATTAAAACTTTAAGAAAAGCAAAAAGGGTTACATTTAGTGCTGATGTCATTAGTCAGTCAACAGAAAATTTAACAACAATACGTCAATCTATTGATCGTTTAAGTTAAATGAAGAAAAATGCGCTCTCCTGATCACTGCTTCTCAAATACAAAGACTTGTTTAAACTGTAAATTGAATAATATGAGTTGTTGCACAAAACAAACTAAAGCCCCTTTCCCACTGGACAAAAAAAAAAATTCTTTTCCACCAAAATTTGCATGCTTATACCTTTTTTACACATGGGAAAACCCACTAAAATTGGACAAAAGACTAAGGCTGTAAAACTACAACATTTGAACATTACACATAAGAAAAAAACAGCAGAAAACCGCAGAAAGGCATACTCGTCTACTGCAGAACTGTATACATAGCTCTGGTCAACTGGCAATGGGAAAAGGAATCTATTGCCTAACTTTAGTGGGTTTTCCCAAATTAAAAAAAAAAACTGCATAAAAGCGCCAATGGTATGATATAAGATGTCATTTGGGGTTCTAGGAAGTTTTGCTGGGTATTTTTCAGTATTTTCTGCTAATTTACAGACCCAACAGTTAAACTGTACATCAAAAAAAGAAATAAAAGACTTAAATCGGTAAAGAAAATAATTGCTACCAGCAGCTCTAGTTTAATTTTCTCATTTTTGGATGTATCACAAGCAGGTTTTTTCAATTAGCATTCAAAATGAGACTCAGTCTATGGGGATAACTATGGGATCAAACAGATTGGGCGGTGTGCCATAATGAACACCTAAATAATCTTTTGTACTAAGAAAGTTTAAAGATTATGGATTGCTACGGTATTTCTGCACTGAAAAAAAAAATCATTCCTATTGCTGTTTGTTTTACTGTTTGCCTTCGACTCGGAGCATGTTTCAAATAAAAAAAAAAACAGAGTCTAACAATCAAAACCGCACTGCTCATCATCATAACGTTCCTATTTTAGATCTATAACCACTCTCCCATGGCAGGCAGGCAGGTGAGGAAGTGTTGGCTTTAGCAGAGGATCAACGGGATTAGAGAGCATTTACCCAGATTTCCCAGACAGACGCGACGGGATCCAGCCTCCTCTAAGTCTCCGACAGCTCGTCTGCGAGTACACAGAGGGTGGCACATGACTGCCGCTCCAATAATACAAGAGTGTTTGTCTATTGACATCCCCCCCTTTCTCTGCCATGGTCATGAACTGCAAACAATCCTCGGAGATTGTACACTCACGGCGCAGCCGAGCAGAGCCACTAATGCGATTGGCAGGAATATTTCCCTTGATGTGGCTCTCGGTTTATGAGGATGTTCCATTTCAAACAGCCGTGCCTGGGAACGGCGTCAGCTGTGTGTGGACAGATCCGTGCGTGCGCGCGTGTGTGGCTGAGCTATTTGTGTGCGACCTTTTTGGGATATTAATTAATCTGGTAAACGAGCATCAGACAGCTTTTTGTGTTTGTGTATTTGGCTGTGATTGTAATTGCTGCCTGTTGCATCGCTTGCGTTTTCAATTAGATAGAGATGGTTAATGTTCCGATTCAGGAGCGGGAATAAGTCGGAGCTGTAGAGAAAATTGAAAAACTTAACAGACTTAAAAGATCCTTAGATTCTGATTTTTTTCTCGTGATTTAGATTAATAAGTAAATTTGAACAAGAACGTAGTCTAAAGCCATGCTAGCAGCTCTATGAGGCTGTTCAGCAGGTCAACACAATCACATGATGATGTTTAGCAGGTGTAATGTTTACTTCAGAAACCAAAGTATCTGACAAATTAAAAATCCGACCTAACAGTGACACTTAAAAAAAAAGGTCAGGGGATCACAAAAATTGTTAAAAACAGTCTCTTGCATGCTCAAATCATCTGATGTGCTCACGATTCTTCACACATGTAACTCTGCTCCTACAACTCTGCGCTATCAGAGGTACACCAGAGACCCCACGATACGATGTTATTACGATTCTTTGGTCATGATACAGAATTAGCACATTTTTTTACAGTGTACAATATGCAGAGTATTGTGTTGACACACATTGCGATACATTACCTTTATTCAATTGTTAATCATATCCCCAAAGAAAGACTTTGTAACATCTGTTTGAACTTATAAGATAAAGTTTTGAAGATAAAGTTTGTGCAACATAGTATTGGTCTAAAGTCTCAGGTTCCTGCTCAAAGGGGTCTTTTAAAAGACCTCATTATTTGAAACTTTGGCCACATTTAATATGAACATCCGACATTCGAACATTAAATTTATGGCATATGAAGCATGACAGCTCCCCTTTCAGATACATTATCTGACTGCTAGCAAGTCTAAAATCTGAATTCCTGAATGAATCTTAAGTCCAGTTCCAAGAATAGTCCTTAAGTTAAAAAACTAAATATTACAGTCCTGCATATCACCGTAAATCTCCCTGTCCAGATGATGTCAAATTTGCTGCTAGAGTTTATAAGGTGGTGGCAGTCTTGTAAACGGATCCAGGGAGAGTTATGTTCTTCAGGTTCCCATCTCTTCCTGCTTTTATTTGGGCCAATATGACCTCCCCTAACTGTTTTGTTAAATGTTACATCATCCTTTCACAGCGATCCTCATATTTCATAGTTTCTTTTCTACACCGAGGGGGGGAGGGGGTTCATGAACCTGAACCGAAAAGGTGTTTAGAAGTGAAAAGACAGATACAGTACACAATAGCTGTTGCCTTTTAAAACAGACAAATCTGAGATAACACAGAAGGGTGCAGCCAGAACATGCACGCTCCTACGTGCATGAATGTGTACAGCAGAGATATTCAACTCGCTTTGCTTGGGGGCCACTTTTGAAAAATGAAAGGAGTCCGGGGACCAGTTGCAGCAGTCCCACGTTTCTAGGATTTAAGGGCATTTCTAATATTTTAGGACATTTCTCAGATTTTAAGGTGCTTCTAGAGTTTTGGGACATTTATAAGAGTTTAGGACTTTTCTCTTACTTTAGGACATTTCTAGGATTATAAGACATTTTTAGGACTTTTCTCAAATTTCATAACATTTCTCACATTTACAGACGTTTCTCAGATTTTAGGACATTTCTAGGCTTTTGAGATGTTTCTAGGTTTTTGAAAGATTTCTTGGATTTAGGATGTTAGGGGCTTCCACTGGCACTTCTTTTTTTTTAAACAAGCTCTATTACGATGCTGTTTTATGCACTCTGGCACCTTATTTACGGTAACAGTACAAAATATAATTCCCTGTGTGAATCACTTTATTTTTATTGTGAATTAGAAAATGATCGGGGTGCCACGCTGCACACTATCAGGGACCAGATTTGTTGAGTTGTACACTTTCTCTTTTAGCAATAGGCGGAGTGTGGCAGATTCCCAGCACCTCCTGAAGTGATAAGGTCAAAGGCTTCTTCCTCACTCCAAACTTGTCGTATGTCCTCCTTCCTTATTTTGTGCTATTCTTTACTGTCTCCCATTCAATCCCCATTCTGAGCTCTACGTATAGAGATGACCCTCAGCTAAAGGCAGGGTGGAGATGGGCTTTTACATATGTAAATGCTGGTTCTTAGAGGGGGAGGATGCGGGGTGAAAGGTGATGGTCATGGTTGAGTGCTTTAGGAAGTAGAGGGATCATTACACAGGGGGGTGTCCCATTCAACAGACACCCACCACAAACAAATCGCAGGAACGGGAACAGCACACACACACACACACACACACACACACACACACACACACACACACACGCTCTTCTCTACACAATGGGCCCCTCAGCTGAGCCATGCGGTGGTGGTGTGAAAATGTCAGGAAACACTACTGGATTCCTATGGGATTCCTAAAAAACACTAACAGCGCGGACAGAGAGATAAACTATAAAAGCTCGTGCACAAAGATTTGATTTGCACAGGGGTATTAATGGTGGTGATACATTCAAACTAAAATTTTCCAAATTTATGTACCTTCAGCAGAAGACAAGTTACATTTAAGAATTTTTAATTCTTTTTGATGCATTAGGGGTAAAATTTAAGACAAAATACGAAATTTCAGGAAAAAAAAAACATGAAATGACATCAATTGCAGGAAGGTAGGGACAATTTTGGGCAAATGTTTACTGTAAGATTAAACACGACTTTTTTGTCCCATGGCGAAAACCAGGGAAAAAATAGAACAGGGAAAGGCGGAGTGATTTTTGACGTTTTCATAGTGATCTTGTGTTTTTTACTCTGTGTGAGGAATTCCACTACATCGGCCCCATTGTGCTGAGCTCGTAATACTTTTTGCATAAAATTCATATTGCTATGATGCAAAAACTTAGTTAAATTGCCAATTTTCATTGAGTTTGTACTTTCCCATGTCCTCCAGAGGGACAGCTAGCTAGCGTGATATTAATGCATTTGGTAAAATATATATTTTTTAAAAACTGTAATTGGAATTTAACAATACAATTCAGAAAAAAAAGATTTAAGACATCTTGCTTCCCATGTCTGAGCATTTTTACAGCCCTATTTTTAGATGAATAAATTCAGTGCCTTTTAAGACTTTTTTTAGGATCTGCTGGAACCCTGTGAGTACTTTTTTAATTCAGACAACTTTCCCAGAGCCTAGATAAGCATTGAAAAACAATAAATCAGGGGATTTAACTCTCATGTATTGCTATCAAAACATTTTAATATCACCTGTAAATTAAACGTTTCAAGCAGGTTGTCCAGACCTCACTATGAACTCCCCCGTCTTATTTTAGACAGTGTTTCCTACCATTAAAGGCCGTTGTGTAGGGAAATCCAATCTGAGGACAGCAGTGGATCTGGAGAGTCTTACACTGGATGTATTTGTGCGACACGGCCAAGTCTTAAGCCTCTGGAAGTCTGCAGCACATGACAGCCTCGCTGAATATAACTCAGTGGACATCAGCCCCAGTGTCAAACACAGAGACTAAATCTGGCCAAAGCGAAGGACATGTGAGCGTAACGTAAATACACACTTAATGGGCCCAATCATACAAATAAAACTCAAGTCGCACTCTTGGAGGAACCATCTCAGGGCTATCTGGAGATCTGGTTCTTATCTCACACGATATGTATCGTACATGTGCGGCACAAGCAGCAAAAGGCTTCAGTGTGCTGTACAGACGCACTAAAAGCAGGCTGTAAACGTGTGATAGGCTACACCTGGTTCCACCCACTCTTGCCAATTGATTCTGTATGTGGTGATGGATCAATAATAACAAAGCTGCCAATTATGCCACAATGGTTTTAAAGGTTAAAAAGGAAGCCATTGATTCACATGGCTTGCAAATGACATTAGTTGCTCAGCTGAATGCATGGCTCCGCTGTGGTGAGAGGGAGGCGTAATAAGAAAAAGCAACATAGTAATTTTAAAGTATTTCACTGTCAACACAAGCAATTAGAGTTAGATATAACCTATACTTTCACAGTCATTTTTAAGCTCTGCGCTCATTTGTATGTTTCTTTCTCAGACCAAGTTTGGGTGATACTTTGAAGTTTCTATCTTTGTATTTTGTCATGGGCACGAAATGTGTGTGCACATAAAAAGCTGAGAGCACACTGTCAAATTTTCCAAGCTTTACACAGATTATTTCATGTCATTAATTTCTTTTATTTAAAGGAAAACACATTGATGAATTTTTGTTTTTACTATTAGAGATGACTTCAACATGTCAAAGCTTCTTTTTGACATGCTGAAATGTTCATTTAATTTTTTTAATTTAACCTGTAATACAATTTTAACAGGTCACAAAATGGGTAGGAGAAAAGAAATCAATACAGCATAACATTGCGATATTTTGGTGTGGCAATACTGTATCCATGAATGCCAAATATTGATATCTGTAATATAGAAGATATTAATATTACAAGTTAATCCTTTGGTAACGCACTAGGATGATAAATAATAATTCCTTTTTCAGTTCACTAGATTCATTTTGTTGCTATAAAAATGACTGAAGTGAGATGAACAAACACACAAATAATCTTATTAAAGTCCTATTTTGGGGACATAAATTGTAGTTGAAAAAAAGTAGTTATTCACAATACATCGCAATATTTGTTGTTGCAGGATCGCAAAACATTTGTAGTTGTAATAATATTGTATTGTGACTTAAATATCACGATAATAAATAAAAATAAGCTATAATTAATAGAACCAAGTGTGTGAACATACTCAGCAGCTAATTAAAACTTGACTTGTACTTTGTTTTCATGTATTAAGTACCATTTATCCTGTTTTTACATATTTTATGTATTGTTATTAAGTGTACTGTGTCCTATGTACAGTTCTGTTGTCTCTGTTTAACAGTATTGCATGTTTTCCTATAGTGTTCATCACACCTGCCCAGGCACGACAGCTGAAAAATTAGCCAAGCTTGCTAAAGTGGCACATTTACAAAAATGTCTATTAATGTATTAATGTGCACTGTCCATGTAATCTTAAAACACATAAATAAAATAAATAAAGATTAATAGTCACATACCAGTTGTTACTATATAACTGACATTACAGTTACTGATTAAATGTTTTAAGAAAGAGTTGGCCATAAAATATGACCAACGTTTACTCAAAAAAAAGAGTAAAATAGTTGAAAAGGTCTGAAGGTTCAGGCATAGCAAACCAATACACACAAAACTGTACTCTTTTTAGACTGAACACTTCACTCAATCAATGACATATGTTGACATACTTTAAATATAACACATGGATCTGTAATTTAAGACAGTAAGTGTAAAATATATGGTTAAAAAGTAGCTTCGGGCACATAGTTTTACTAATTCCATCAGACAGAAGCTAAAATTGCAGTTAGCTGACAGTTAATGCTAGGTGATGCTACAAAGCTAGGCTACTTAGCTTGTTTTTAGCAAAACAAGTTGGTGTTATGTTAAATCTCCACCATGATACAGCCTCCTGAGAGGCGTTTTCCGTAGAAAATAGTGGGGCAACAACTACTATGAGCAGAAATGGACACGATTTGAATTTGAGTTTAATACAGGTGATAATCCGACTGCGCACATACCTGATCTCCCGGTGCTGTTACGATGCTCGAGTCCCCGTATGTTAGCGCTGGAGATTCGGGCAACGGTAGCTGAGCAAGTCCACTTTTCCGGCGTTGTGGTGTCAATTTCATGTTTCCTAATCCTCTCGGAATCCTGTTTGCGATGCCGGAAGCCTGTTTATGTTCCGCTATCGGCTATCGGCTAGCAGCTATCGGTTATCAGCTACCAGCTAGCGGCTAGCGGGTAACGACTAGCGGCTAGCTTAACGTTCGCCATTTTGTTTCTGATCAACTTTAAATCCGATTACTTCTACAAGAAGGTTGGTTTAAAACTAAACGACTCGGCTAATGAGCAACGAGGTGTTTGATCTCACGTTTTTCATCACATTCGTGCTTCAGTAGAGGGAAATACACGTCAACTGCGGTGCCGCAGGAGCCAGAAGTTTATCCAGCTGCAATAATACATCCACAACAGGCACTGCGCGAATGACGACATCAGAATGTCTGAGCATGCGCGTACTTATTTCCCTAAACGCGGGTACTTTTGGCGTTACGTCATCACATGTCAGCCAATCAAAACACAGATTCAGTTTGAACTGACAGAGATAAACAACAGCGGCCACTGGTTTATTTAGGCCTATTTTTCGTGCCAGCAGATGGAGCTTTACTTAAACTGCATTAAACTTATATTCAAAGTAATCATTTGGTCTGTTTCTTCAGGTTTATATGTTTCAATTACACATAACATTTTAATTTGAGTCAAGTAACTCTATCAAAAAATACTATTTATGTAATTTAATCAAATAAAACTGGGATGAACAGAGTGAGAATTTATGTAAATATAGCTCATGTACTGTATTGCTCAATGTACCTAATTTATTTCAATAAAGTTTATGTTGTTACTGTTGATAGATTTCATTTATTTCAACTATAAGATACATACAATTTATTGAGAGGGGTTACATAAACTTTATTAAAGTAAATTAACCATTTTTAAAATATACAGAAGTTATTAATAATTATTACATAAACTTCAGTAAACTACAGTCAATTTTAGCAGCTATACGTACATAAATCTGAAGTCTATTCATCTCAGTTTTGATTGATTTAAGTATATAAATGTCACTTGTATGGTTCATGTGAAAAAAAATACTTGACTGAATTTGATGGAAATTTTTGTGACACTGAAATACAGAACTTAAGTACAATATGAGGTATGCACTTGCGTATTTCCATTTTATGCTATTTTTAATTAATTCCTTAATACAAAATATAAATCTAATTAATGGGCTAAATTATGATATATTGTTAAAGATCAAGCAACCCAGCAATATTGAAATTAGCCACAGCTTTAGAAACATACATATATTTGCATATATTCTTAAATGGGCCATTTTGCATAAGGAGCACTTAAAATTTCGGTACTTTAAGTTTATTTTGATGCTGTTACTTACGTCTTTTTACTACAGATTCTACATGCAGGACTTTTACTTGTAAGTGGGCATGTTACTACTTTTACTCAAGTAAAATAAAGTAATAATAACACTCTTGCACAATTTTTATATGATATATTTTATATTAAAAAATAAATTAACACTCTTATAAATTTCTGTCTCACTTGTTATAATACATTTCAAAAAGGCCAGATTCTGGTGTTCAGTCTGTTTTGACCAGACATGTATTGATGTGTTTGTAGGTTATAGTTCAGTGGAAAATTCAGAGCAATAGAGAGAGAGAGAGCGAGATACATAAGAGTGAGGGAGGGAGGGGAAGCGGGGCGATACAATATGATCCAGACCGTTTCGACTGTGTATCCAGTCATTCCACCGATGCATGGAAACATGTGCTGGACATGTGTGTGTGCTTCTCAGGTCACTGCACAATCAGGAAGACACAGAAAGAGAGAGAAGCAGCCTGACCAGCACCGACAAACTCAACCTCATCTCCGAGAGCCGAGCAGCCCGAGAGTGGCTTCAGTATCTGTCTGCTCAGGGAGCCCAGGAGTGTTGGATCCATTAGTGTCTGCTCTATCTGATTTACAGGTCGTCCTCTCTCATCTGATAATGGTTCAGGCTCCTTGAATATTTAAAGAATGGTTGTCAGATACCTGCCAAACAAGCCTAACGAGATTGATGGAAAGTACAATGGTATCAGCAAGACAGATGATTGACCTGGAAAGCATTGCTCTCACAAATGGGATTTTTTTTTTTTTTTAATTGGCCGTTATAAAAACCTTCTTTTAGTACATCACATCGTGTTGGCTAACAGGATGTAGATCTGAATGACACCCATCATGAGAAAGGCAGTGGTGCTGTACATTTTTTCTGCAAACGACAAAGTTTCACTTCCCCTTTATCAACCGAAATAGACGGCAGTATTTATCTGAAGTGATGAGAATGTTCTTGTTTGAATGAGTGAACTCAGCTGTTTTCATATGAATAATATTCAAACTATTTTCTCAATGAACTCAGTATCAATCAGCACTAGTGCGGGTCAGCCCTCGACCAAGAATTTACTCTTGTAAGAGTGTTGTAGATGATTGTGCTATCCTTTGGAGATGGATATTCAGCCTAAGGAAGGATGTGACTAAAGAGAATATATATTAAAAAAAGAAAAACAAGTATGGAGAAAGAAAAATGGAAATTTCTAAGTAGCGGATACCAGAGTTGGTTGGCACATTTTTTACTAATATCTCTGATATAATTCATGTTAGATTATTTTGACCAGCGGTAAATAAAAAGATTAAGGTCTCAGCTATAGATAAATATATTTTAAAGTACTCAAATGCTTTTAAAATTTAGGTGATTTGTGATTAAAGTCATGTTGTGCATTTGTTCCAAACAGCCTCACTGGAGGATTGGTTGTCACACGTTATGGAATTGATTGTCACAGGTTATGGAGTTAGGTGGAACAGTGTTTAATTTAATTGAATATCTTTCCATTTTTTAAACCAAACATTTTTAAGGAATTATACTAAAGAAATGTATTACTACTTTTGCCACTGAACATTCAAACTAGTAATTAGGAGGCCAACGGTGATTTGTGATATCAGACTTTGTAGATCAAATGGAAATTGAATTGAATTAACAGCTATAGTTTAGGCCTTTGGGGCACGCCTTTTGATTGACCTACAACGAACTTTGACTTGACTAATCTGCGGAGCACTTTTGGTTGCCTATGGTTATGAAATGTACTTTATAAACAAAATTGCCTTGCCTTAGTTTTGTTCTTTCAAAACAGGCCACAGTTACAGTTAGAACTGTTACAGTTTCGATTGGTTGGCAAATCAGTGTCCCAATCAACCCCTCTCACATTTGACCAAACTTTTTGATGAAATCATGTTAGCCAACGACAATCACTCATCACAGACTCACATCTAACATCAAAATGTAGCTGATTAATAACTCATTCCCAATATCTCTGTATAACACATTTTATGATAGATTTAGTCAGAGATGACAAAAGTTGACTTAATTAGACTTGACTAACAAATGTGATGACTTTTGACCTGACTTGACAGAATCAAAAGACTTGCTTGGACTTTAACAGTTGACTTCTCTCGGGTATTAGACCTTTGACTTGAAAAAATCTTCATAATTTCCAGCAAGTCAAAAGATTAACAAGTATTTCTTAAAAAGTGCGCCACAAATCAATTTTTTCACCCATGCAACTATTCCCAGCACGTCGACATTTCAATCCAGATCCATGTTGTTTGAACAAATTTGACAGCATCAAATCAGGTTGAAGACAAAAAGAAGATAAGATAAGAAGACAAAAGAAACGAAGAACTAACGTTCCGTAACTGAGAATCAGTCGGAAAAATGACACAGATGATAATTTCATTACTGCACAAAAACTATAGATTAAAAAAAATATAGAAAAAAAAAACAAATTGCATTTTGTAAATTGTGTGGGTCAAAGACAACATTCTCCAACAAACTTGTTTTCACAAATAAATACAATTTTTAAAAAGCGCTCACACTAAATTAAATGTATTACTATTATGGTGTTAAAATTGTATCACGTCGTGAAAAATGCATTATGACCAGTTAAGGACTCGAAACTCAAAATTTAGGACTGAGTGCAAAGACTTAAGACTTACTTCTGAGTTGAAAAACAGTGACTTGTTCCCATCTCTGCATTTAATACACAGACCACTTTTTTACTTTTAATTCTACAAAACTGAAAATTCTGGTTTTAGCATAGATTATTGCAAGTGAAGAAAGTTAATATTTTCATGTTAATCTTTTTCTGCGACCTTTAGAGCACCAGAAAATTTACCTCAATCTTCCCTACAAACAAGAATTTACACCCTGAGACAATATAGAAGTGAAAAAAACAAAACAAATATGACAATAAACGGTATATTTTCATGGTCTTGGTAGCATCAAGGGATCACAATTTTAATCGGTAAATGTCCTGACATCTCCCATTTTCCCTATTGTCCACTTCACTCTCAATTGTGCCGCGTTGGCTCTTTATAAACGGCCATTGACCAGCAATAAATCTCACCGCTCCATTGCTGTTTAGTGGAGCCGATACAATACATCCCTGTCCTGGGACATGTGCAGCGAGAGGGACATCCCGTCACAGGCGAGGGCTGGATGTAATTAATCTGGCACAATATTGACTCCTCTCTCTCAATCCCTCAGCCCCCAATATAGCTGTCCCCTCTTAATGTTTAATGTAGTGATCGATCCACCCCCACACTGTTACTGAAATGATATAATGAGTTCCCACTGCCCACCGGGGGATCATGCATGTGAGGGCGACGTGTGTGTGTGTTTCTGTTGTTTGTTCGCCTTTAGCAATGCATGCCTGTAAGTGTGTTTTCCAGCAAGCGAAATCTGCTTTATCAGACGGAGATAACACACACAGAAAGGCTGGGACACCTTGCTGGAAATTATCAGCACACATGCCACATCCACAGTTCCTCCTGCTCTTCTCGCAACCTCCCCTCCCCCTCTCGCTTTGATCAGGATCTCGACCGTAATTCTTGGCGGCACTTTTGACCCGCTCTTACTCCTCTCCTTCCCCTATCTGCCTCCACGCTGATTTATCTGAGTTTTATCTTCATCAAGTCATCTATCAACCGCCTCCATCTCCTCTTACTCCCCTGCTGGATCAGCGAGGATCAATACGGCCGTACGCTGGCTCTCAGCTCGCTCCAAACACCTACTGGTCTGTGTCAGCAGGTTACTACAAGGTCCGCCCTCCGCAGCCACCTCCTTCTCTCACGTGCAGTGTGTGTTTGGTGTGTGTGTTTGACTGTGAGGCATGTGAAAGTGGAAAACAGAGTGAAATGTGAGTATAACTTTTGGCCAAGAATAGAGAGCAGAAACAGCTCTTAAAAGGCTCATTACAAAGTCAGCGTGGGCTTTTTAAAATATACTTTTGGCCATCATTTTTAACGATTATGACAACATAGTACTCACTAAAAAGATCTGGGGACGTGGAAACATTGCTACCACAAAGTCAGAGGCAAGAAGGAACAGAAGCAGTAACATGATCAGAAAGGTTTAAGGCTTAAGGTGCGACGTGTCATCCAATCATATCTGAGTGCAAAAGTGTTTATAGCTGTTTGGACGGTTTGGACCGAGGTACAAAGCCTATCGCCACAGAGGGAGATGAGACGCAATTATTGCTAAAATGTGGATATCGACTCACACGTTTAGACAGTCTTCGCTCAAAGGTGGACCTATTCATGGTGTTGCACGCATGACAAGCGACAGAGGTTGTGTAAAACACGAACGAAAGTTTGTTTAAACACCTCTGCCTGATGTCCTTGTCTAAGTGTTGGTTTAAGAAAGTTATAAATATTTTCGAACACAACCTCCTCAACTCCGCCCTTAAACTAAGGGGCGACAAAGGCCGACTGTTGTGTCACCTCACGTTACCTGTATGTCAGCTAAACTACTGCAAAAAAAAGTTCTCATCCTGAGTCGTCATGTATTGCCACTGTGTCAGAGGACTTCCACGTCTACATATTATGCACTAGGTATCCTTCTGCGTCTGCTGGTGACGTTTTTGGATGGTGCTACTGACGCACGGATCAATCAACAAAGGCACATGGTGGGATTCAACTACAAAAGCACTTGGGACATTGTGGCCTAATCCTAAACACACTGACTCCTGAAAGTCTGGGGATGTTGGATCCATCCACCGCCCCTCCTGCCTGCCTATAGGGACCCTCAGTGTCCTTATATCTCGTCGTTACCAGCAGCATTTCAACCTGACGCCATGCAGCGGCGTATCATGCGGACGCAGCAGATTCTGTCCCACAAATGTAATGTGAAAATGAAAAATGATCTTTGTTGTTTGTTTATTTATTTATACACCTGCTAACGGGTTTGAGTCAGCTCATTAGAAGATATCACAGTTTGGGCAGAGCGGGTCGAAACGTGTCAAAGACGCGCTCTGAGTAAGTTATAAATAACTTACAGAAAAATTACACGCAGTACAGTGGTGGTTGAAACAGACAGTTAGGGTACTAATTTTACTTTCTGCTTTTTTTGTTCTTTAAAATACGTTAGGGTGACCTGCAGGGTAAGTTTACAACCTGTATAACCTTTTTTTTTTTGCCCCATCTGGACAACGTCGCCACTACAATCCTTTAACAACCAGACATGATGGACAAAGCCCAAGTTATAATAAACTGGGATTACTAACAGGCTAGAAGTCCAAACTGGATCGCGGTATGCACAGTTGCCACACTCCCTGTATCTTCTTATTAATGACTGACTCAGCTTCAACTACTGTTTTTTTTTTTTTTTTACGGCCTCGCCCCTTCTCTCTCAAAGCATCTGTCCCCCTCTTTGGTCGGCGCTCGCTTTCGAAAAAAGAGAAAAAATTCCAGCTACAGAGAGCCGAGCCGTCCTGCTGGAGTAAACACACCAACACCGACACAGAAAGAAATGCACAGGCACGCATACCCACATCACAGGGATGTACTAACACACATGCTCTTTTTTTCTTCGCACACACACCTCCCCTCACTCTCCTGTAATAAAACACACACTGCCGTCCATTCACAAAGCTCTGCTGCTGACACTCGGGCTGCGCTGCCTGGCTCAAATCCCCGCGGCCCCCTGGCTTTGACAGGGCTGCTCTGAATCAACACACAGACGTACAGCTTTAACTTCCCCACTGGAAGCTGTTAAACGCCCGTTACGCTACATGTCAGGCCATTTTCATCAGACATGATTCACTAAAGATGACTAAATAATGTTGTAAACTGCAGAAACTTTGGGAGGATTGATGACTTTTTTAAGAAACTCTCTAAAACTTATAAATAAGAAATAAAGGCTCCAAAAGGGTTAATCTTTGAATGGCTGAGGGTCTACTCAAAACCGATTGCTTCTGAAGAACCCTTTTTTGAACAAAATGTTCTTCAAGGGTTCTTTATAAGACTTAAAGATCCATTAAGAACTAAAAATGTTGGTTTGTGGAAGAGATCTATGAGTAACATAGTCAATTACTATTTTTAAACCCCTCAGTCGAATACCAGAACACCATAACAGGGTTCTCTGTAGAAGCTCTCATTGGAGGTTTTGGGTGGAAACTTTCACAGGTGGTTTTAGGATATTACCCTTTATGTTGAGTATCAGTAGATCCTTCTGAAAAGGTTCCACATGGAACCTTAATAAAGGATACAAGGAACCGAAAAGGGGCCTCCTATGGGAACAATCCCAAGAACCCTATATGGTTCTAGTTAGCCGCTTTATTTCTCAGAGTGTACTCAGATAAAGGCTGACAGAAACCTCTCGTAGGTGTTGTTAATGTTGGAATAAAGTCCTCTAAAGTCATGAATGAAGCTTCACTCCCCTCAACTCAATGTGCTGCCTCAGCCAGTCTCTCACAACCAGCCCATTCATAAAACTGCAGGGCTCAAGTGTGCGTCTGTCTGTGTGTCTGTGTGTGTGTGTGCACATGTGGATGAGAGGCTGTCAAACGAAATCATCGTTCGCGTAGGAGAAATCAACCATTTCACTCGTAAGCAAAACAAAACGCTGCAACAAACACAGGCGCAGAAGAAGCCTCGTCTCCCCGGAGCGAGCGAGCGAGCAGGCGAGCAGTATCCGTGCATATCTGGCAGGCACCTGGCTGTTTTTGCGCACTTTGTTGCATAGCAGCTGTATTTTGGAAAGTGGAAGAACACAGAGCTGCATGTTTCTCTTTAGGGGAGAGAGGGAGTTGGGGAGGGAGGGGCTCGGCTCGCCCATCAGCCCATGCTCCGAATAGGGCCTGATTGGGCCAGTTCTGATCCAGAAAAACAACCCAAACAAGAGGAAGGCTGTGAATTCATGACAAAGCAGAACACACAGAGCCAGAGAGACACACGGCAGGGAGGATTTGGTTAGAGCTGGGTTACTGGAACTTTTCCTTTCCCTCGTTTTGTTCCTTCTTGTCCGTCTTCTTTCATTTTTTCTGCGAGGTTTTCGATTGTCGCTCAACATAAGTCATTTTCAGTGCAACAATTCTCACCATTATTGATTTCTGCCTCCTAAACTGTGCAAATTTGCTGGTTTTCTTTGTGTAAGGTAATCTGAACATTTTGGGGTTTTGGACAGCTGGTCAGACAAAGTAAGCGATTAAAAGATACCAGCGCGCACTTTAGGAAACTGTGATCTATATTTAAATGACCAAATGATCAATCAAAAACTTAACAAAATGAAGCCAACACAGAAGTGCTAAAAACTGCAGTTCCTCTAAAGGCCACTTGAGGCTGACTCCAAAACAAAGTAAAGCCACAGACGTTGAAATAGACATTTTAAATGCTCCACTTTACAGCAGAAATAAATACATTTTCAGCCTGGTACAAAAAATGGTTTTGGTCTCTTTAGCCAGTCTCCACATTTGTGACTGTGCGGGGGGTGATTTTTTTATTTAACTAACTCATTAAATGTTATTTGCGCTTACAGTTATGACTAATGAGTCCTAAAACCCATAAATGAGTTAGCCTAACATTAGCTTTTTTTTCTTACGGCGATTGCATTTATGCTTCAAAAGTCGTAAAAGTGTGTTTCACTTGTGAAGATTATCATGCTGAGCCAAACATGTCAGTATCATAAATGTTTGTTTAGCACAGGGTTTGTTTTCTGCAATGATCCAAAAGCCAATGGAAAAACCTCACAAGCTTTCCAACGAAGGAACCAAGGCAAAGAGATAATTTTGGTGCTGGTCTACAGAAAAACAACCACAGCAAACTCAAGGTTTAAAAATGATCACAAATGAATAAATGACATCATGGTGGCTGCGTCCAGTGTTTAATAAAGTCTATAGCTCCCTGCGTAATATACTATTTAATATTAGAAACTGTTGCAACACAAAGACTACATGCATGATATGATGAACTGAAGTTTAAAAATTCAACATGGAGAAAAATGACACATAAAAGGTCAAAAAACAAGCGGCAGACTTTGAAGTTACTTTTCCTTTTCGGCTTCCTCTCCTTCACTCTCTTCCCTCTTTTCTTGCTTTCTCTCCTTTGCTAAGTTGCTTTCTGAAAAGCGCTGTAACGGCGTCCTATAGCCGCAACTTCCTATATAATTACTGCAAGGCACAAAACTAAACAATCGTCCCACACAGCTCCGAAATCGCTGGATTAGTTCACATCTTGGAGCACTCAAAGTGTGTGTAGAGAGAGACGAGAGAGAGGGGCAGGGAGAAAAGGGAAAGGGGAGGGGGTCCCGATTTTTAAATTCGACTTCGTTTGTACAGACACAGGAAGGGAGGGAGGGGTTTGGAGTATCCACTTGGAGAGGAGGGGGTGTCAGAGAGGGGGGATCTGTAGTACTGTAGGGCTTTTTTATGAATGAAGAGCGAAGGAGAGAGCAGCGCAGAGCGAGGAGAGAGGGGGGAGGGGGAGGCACACTTCCTCTTACGCACGCAGGGAAGAAAATTTATGAATGGGTCACATCTCTCGAGCTGCTCCGAGAGTAAACAACATACTTGGACAAAGAAGAACGAGCTCTCGGCGCAGGCTGAACGCTCCAGCGCCGGCCTTTTAGTGTTTTTAACACAAAAAGCAAAGTCCCGATCATGTTTAACCCCTTGAAACCTGAGCAAATTGGCTTCGGCCTTGTCATTGTGTGTAGGAGTTTTTAATATTTCTACATGTTTTTTATGGTGGTTATCACTGTGTAACTTTTTCTTATGCTGCTGTCTCGGCCAGGTCTCCACTGAAAAAGAGATTATTGATCTCAATGGGACTTGTCTGGTTAAATATGGGTTCAATAAATAAATTTTAAAAAAAGATTTTTTTAAAAAAAAAACAAAAACATGGGGGCGGGGCAATGAATAACTTTACAAGAAATTGCCCAAAATTAGCAAGGAATTTGTAAAAAGTTAGAAGAAAATTACCTGAAGGTTTGCACACAACAAAAAGAAAAATGTAAAAAAAAAGAAAAGAAAAGGAAATGGCTTGAAAAAAAAGTGCTAAAAATGAAGATTTTAATGACTTAAAATGTATAAGTCAATAATTATTTTACATTATTTTTACTCTGTCTTTTTATGCACGCACGCACGCACGCACGCACACACACACACACACACACACATTCTTTAGCATACTTTTAAATATACAATCATGACTATAGTCTAGTTTCCTGGACATTTTTTACTTATTCTTTAATCATATCTAATAACTGCACCCCAGCTAATTTTAGGTCATTTTAAAAATCTTTTTTTCAGTTTGCAGGACTTTGCATCTCTTTCTACAGTTTGCTTATTGCCTTTTAAGCCATGTTTTTAAAAGAAATCAAGTCAATTTGCTCAGGGTTTCAGCAGTTAAAATGCTTGTGAAAGGCGTCCAAACATTACACAAGAAACTGATGTCGGTCCAAGTTCCAAATGGTTAAACTATTTTAATTAAGTATCTGCACTTTGAATTTGACTGACACCTCCATGTGTTTGTTGCCCGCAGGCAGTAAACAGACAAAGATTCAGTCCGACAGCCTAGCGTCAGACGAGGATAACCCCTGAAGGTGCTGTCAGCGCCTGAAAATGACACATTAATCCTCATCTCTTCTTGGTGAGCGAATGATTAAAATCCTTCCTTTCCAAAGAGACAATCACATTAGTTCAAAATATGGTGCGCGGTTATCGCCAGTGGCTCAATTACCTTTACACACACAGGCAGGTCAGCAAGTACATAAAACTTGCATGTTTGCGTAACCTTCCCTCAATGGCAGCCTGCAGACAGAGCATGCTTGTTAGCTGTGAACTGAGGGAGAAACGACCAGATGAGATAGATTTAACAGATGTGCAGGTATTGCACAATCCCTCCTTTGCCCCCCTCTTCTTCCCCAATCTAGCATTCCAACATGTCCCAGTGTTTTTGCCTCTCTTCTTTTGCCGTTTTCTGGCTCCGTCTTTCTCTCTCCCCTCTCCGTCAACACCACACCCATGCAGGTAACAACCTGACTCAGTAAACAACAATGTTTAATTTTACCCGGGCGCCCTTTTCAATGCAAGCCTCAATTATACTCCGGTCACCTGGGATTAAGGCTTTGCTTTATGTTTTTTTTTTATGTGCTTGCTAGTTTCCAAAACAGGTGAGTCACCTGTTTTTAAAAGTACGCCAGACACTGAGAACACCTTTCAGCTCAGTATGGGAAAAGATAAGGCTTTTTAAAGGAGCAGTGTGTCGGATTTAGTTTAATTTATTGGCGTCTAGCAGTGTAGATTACAGATTGCAACCAGCGGAAACCTCTCCTGGTTTGAATTCCTTTAGTGTTTATAGTTCAGGAGGTTTTAACAGGAAGCCGAATTATCCAGAGAGATCTCTTCTTCTGCAAAACAAACCAACCTGGTGATTTAAACAGTTAAAAACACTGAAGAAAGCAGTTTTACGATAAAAATCAGTGTTTCTTCAATGCTGTTTGGCATATCAGCGAAGGGCTGCTAGCCCAGTGCATGCTAATGTGCACCCGCATTTTTTATCTATTAACTTAAAATCCAGATAATCCGGATGTTTTTACTGGGATTTAATTATCTGCAGAGGTCTTTTCCTCTCAAAAACAAACGGACAAGGTGATAAAAATCAGTAAAAACGCTGAAAAAAAAGTGGATTCATGTTCAAAATCTGTGTTTCTCCAGTGCTGTTCATCATGTTAAAGACGAGCCGTTAGCCCAACACCTGCTAATGTACGCTCAACTGTTTCTCCGACAGCTCAAGATTCAGATGTTCAGGAAGTTTTTTCTGAGAGCCAAGGTCTCTTCAACAAATGGACCCGGTGAGCAAACGCTGAATAAAGCAGTTTTCATGTTTTTTCAGTGCTGCTCAGCTCATCGTAGAGAGAATATTAACTATGGATGAAAAAAACGGGACGGTTCATATCTAGAGCCAGTGTCTGGTTTGTCTGTTCTCATTCTAAGGTGACAAAAACACGACATTTCTTATTTTCAGGTGGTTATACACTAAATAAAACATACTTTTCTGCCAATATATCCCCTTAAATCCTCCACACTGGACCTTTAATAGACCACATCCAGGATCTAGCACAAAAACTAAAGATGAATGTATTTATAGTCGCTTGTCAGCTTCAATTTTCCATAAATCAAAGCTGAATAGAGATGCTCCGAGCGGACTCTGCAGCTATTGACTGCGACCAGCAGGGACACTGTCTGTCAACGCGGGAGTGTCTCTGCCGGGTTTAAGTGAGCTGCCCGTCAAACCGAAGCCCCCCTGACCCTGCAAATCACACCCTGCTCGACCGTTAGCAGAGGCCTGACAGCTGATTGGCTGACAGGTCAGGGGGTTAAGTAGACATGACCCCTGCGTGCCCCGGGGTTCATCTGCACTTCCTGCTCCGCATTGTTGGCCAACAGACAGCGACAATGTCGCACAGGGCATGTGTCACCGAGCGACCGAGCAGTCGGACTTAAATCACATGATGTTTACACACAAAAGACACACGAGAGGAAGTGTCTTTGACTTGGACTGAAAGCTGTCACTTACTTTAAGGATGAGATTATTCTTGACGGATTTCAAGTTCTCCCGCTAACCATTTCATTGCTAAAGATGAGAAACAGCGCGTTGAATGGGACAGAAAAGAAAAAAAACTGTTTGTAGAGCGACACGTACTCCCACCCAGATCCTGAATCGCCATTGTTTAGACACAAGAAAGGGAAACGCATTCAAATAGCCGCTCAGTTGTGCAGCCCAGGAATTTGCTTTCCCATTTTATACCTTCCGACGTGCACAAAAGGCCATCTTTGTACCTGCGCCCTAATTTTTTTTTACTGGTTTCCTGGGACGGACCCATTCAGCTTTTCAAAGGCATGCAAATGGATGGATAACGCCGGCATCCAAATTCACTCCATGATCACTGCCTGATTAGGCCCTCTGTTTCTGCACCGCTTTGTCTGCCAAAGACATTACTGTAACATCAGCGAGTTACAGTATCCCCACCTAAGCCTCTGGCGGTTTCACAGCCCAAATTTGACTCCTGGTTTCATCCTCGCTCTCTCATGACATGCTCACTTTAGCTGGAGTTACACGACTCGCCAAATCAGAGAGACGGGTGAGACAGTCCATGCACAGCCCTGTATGTTGCACCGATCAATGCCTGATCGAATAAACAATATAAAGATCTGATCTGTGCAACATAAGGTCATAAAATCAGACATTCGGAGGAAATGGAAACTGAAAAGTACTCACAGTTCTCAGAATGGAAATCAGGAACAAACTGCTCGTCACTGTCAGGAACCTGAGCTGAAATTACAAGACAAAAAACAGCATGAATTTAACATTGTTGTTATTATATTTTGGGCAAATTTTTTTTCTTTGTCCTTCTCTTTTTCTCCTTCTTGAAATATGAGTCAGAGCCAGGCCGGGCTTCATTCAGGCAACCTTCACGTCATGATTTTTGCAGCCCGTCAGCACTTTGCTCGACTCATAGATCAATACACGAGAACATGGAGCTCCTCAGCGGCATGATGGTAACCTGCCAACCTGGTTTAAGTTGATTTAAAGTGTGAAATAATCAGATTCAATACCTTTGTTTACAGAACAAATCTATTTCTTTACTTAATACTTATGTACACTTATTTTTTATCCTCATTTTATTTTTACTCATTTAAGTAATTCTTTTTTGTTTTATTTTGTATGTCTACTATTACTGTCTTTAAAAACCAATTAAAAATACAATATCACTCCATCCTGTTTCTTTTCAAAATAAACTTTTTTTTACAGATAACTGACTCTTTGCATTGCCTGTTTACATGGTGACAGAAGGGGTGACGTTTTCAAAAAATTACACTGTGGAACCTGGTTTCAAAAGTTTGCATTTTCAGGCCTCCAGAACGCTGTTGTTGTGTGAACGAAAGGCCGAACTGCAAGAAAAGTTTAACATTTCATGCAAGAACCGCTGTTATATAAACAGCCCCAAAGCTGATTTTGTCAGGTTGATCAGCAATAGGTAGATAGGTCAAGTAATTTGCCCCCATCTCCATTCATACATCCTAATTAGGCAAAAACTTTAAAAAAAAGTTGGCGCTGTACATTTCTGCAAACCATGGATATGTTAGTAGTAGATAGTTGTACATTTCATCCAAATCATATAAAAGAAAAGCTACGAAACCTAATGACACATTATGACATTTCCAGCTGTGGCTGTGGCGACTAAAGCAAGTTTTTTAAACCAGATCTTGATCTTTTCCAAATCTTAAGCAAGTGGTTTTTGTTCCTAAACCTGACCACACAGTAACCACGGTGCTGTCACAACATAAAAAGTTTCACCATATCCACTAATTACAAAACGTACAAATGTAACATATCCATGGTTTTCAGAAACAAATAAAGCCAATGTTTATTCTGGCGATTTGGTTGCTTCCAGACATGTAAATTACTTTCCCGACTACTCAAACTTACAACCAGCTGTTAACCAGTTTCTTTGTAGAAATCCAGACAGACTAAACAGGCAGTTCTGGCTAAACAAGCGGTGCCACAAACCACCTTTTCAGATCGTCCCAAAGCGTTGGGGACTCAAAGTGTCTAACTATCTAAAAGCAGTCTGGATTTCATCAGCTGCAGAGATGACGTATCGCAGATAAAGAACAACTGAACTGAAATCAAGAGGAGAATTAGGGAAGTGAAACGAGAGCATGTTAAGGTTAAAGCGTCACAGATCAGCAGTGATTCAGTACCTCTGCGAAGTATTCACTGACATTTGATCACACGATATTTCCTGTTAGGAAACATATCAACCATCATATTGCAATGCTTTGATGTAAAGTGTCACAGAGACAATGTGCAGCCAGCTTACAATGATCTGTAAAAATAGATGAGTCAATACAGTTATATGGTATGTGTGAGCCGATCTATAATTACTTGCAGTGGTGCTCAGTTTCAGAGGCTGCGATGCGACACTTTCATAATGAATCTCATCTAACTGAAAAAACACACAGGTGCAGCAGAGCTAGACAGACACTATTGTACAGCTCTTTTTTTTAGCAATCCCAACCCATTCACAATTGTCCTCTAGGAGCTTTGGACATTGACTCACACCAACAGTTTGGAAAAGCCAAAATGGTTTGACTGCCAACACCCTGCTCAGGGGTGAGGAGGTCAGATTCACCCACTTAACCGTGAGCACACTGGTATTTTATTCAACCGCTCCAAAATTAATGATCTAACCCTGAACGTGGAGCAGAACCAACCTTTTAATCTGGCTATGCTCCAGCTCTGCAAGTTTCTGAGTTTTTTATAAAGTGTTTCCATTGCTCGGGCCTCACACTTACGTCATGGTACAAGCCAACTGGTAGGGAAAAGTTGATGGCTATCATTAAATATCATGCACTCAATCAGGGGCGTAATGGGCTGCAAAACAAAGTGGTACCATGTTGTGAGTACTTAGGCAACATTTGCTCACTAAAAATGGACAAAGGGCCATAAATAATAGAAATTCCTCTGCGGATTTATCCGTATTTTCTCCTTAAAAGCGCATTTGCAGGGTCCACCATGAATCTGCACCAAAAGGTGGAGAAGTGGAGAGTAACTACGTTTACTCAAGTAATGTGCTCAAGTATAATTTGAGGTACTTGTACTCTCTGATGCACTTTTTACTTATACTCAACTTCATTTCAGAGCAAAATATTACACTTTTTTGTACTTTTTGCACACAGAACATATAAATATGTACAAATACAGCTGAGAAGATCATTTAACACTGCTTGTTTAAAGCGGGAATATTGCACAGTTAAGCCACCTTGCCGTTATAATTAGTATGATCACAGAATGTTGGAAAAGGGCAATGAGCAACTTCGCAATTTATTTTGCAAATTGCAAGAAATTAGTGGATTTGGCAAATAATTTCCAAAAAAAAAAAAAACCACAATACAAAGAAAAATGTCCAAAAACGAACTTCATAATATTCATAATAATATACCTAAAATTATTTTTAAACTATTTTTTTTATTTAAAGCACTTTTTTCCAAGGCCATTTCATTTTTTTTTAAATTCTTTGTTTTTCCCCTCTAATTTTTAGGTAATTTTCTTGTATTATTATTATTATTTTTTTTTTTTACAATTTTTTTCTTCTTTTTTTTTGCTAATTTTTGGGTAATTTCTTCATGCTCATTGCCTCCTTCCCATGTTTTTTAATGAAATCAGGCCAATTTGCTAAAGTTTCAAAGGGTTAGGTACATTTTCTAGATTATACTCACATACTTTTACTTAGGTAACATTTTCAGTGCAGGAGCAGTAGTATTTTTACAGTGTGGTATCTATACTTTCATTGAAGAAAAGGCCGTGAACACCTCCTCTGCAACCCAAGAGATGTGACTGTAACCTCACCCCAACAACCTAAATCTGACCCAGCGTTCCTCCTCAGCAGCCTCTTCTCTCTCACTTCATCCACCGTTACAGTTTCCAGACTGTGATGCACAACACAGAAAACCAAAACTCCAGAGAGCGAGACAGGACAAAAAGAGGAAATAAGAAATCCAAATCCACTTTCTTGTCGTCACACTCCTTCCTGTACAGAGGAAACCGGATGATGGCGTTTTGGAGCATGTTCAGATAAATGACATCGATTTCTTATACAACGCCGCATCCTGTGGCTTACTATACCATAATAATATTACCCCCTTTTAACTTTTCAGTCTGCCGCCCTCGGGGGGAGGGGGAGAAATAAAGCTGCTGTGTGAGACAGAGCAGGGGCCGATATTTAGTCCTGCACATCCAACAATCAATCACTTCCACTCGTTTCAACATGTCCAAAACGGAACATGCTGGACCTCGTAAAGAGGAAGGAGAGAAGAAACACGCATGAAGAGCATCAGACGTTATCGTAACCCCGGAGTGTGTGTCTGCGCACTTTCCTGTGTGTGTGTGTATCTGATTTGTTTCCAGGAACACCTCGTCAGGGGCTTTGAGATGCAAGTCAGCACAAGAAGGAAAGTGTGTTTATACGAGCACAGACGCATGTTCTCCCCGATGCTTCCAGGCACCTTGAATGACTTTTTTTCTCTCAGTGGGAGATCCTGGGAGGAGCCGAGCAGCTTCAGCCGTATAAACCTAAAGGCCAGAACCAGACAAGATATGACAAGTTCCTGAACTCTTGCCATTCAGCGCTTCACCCTTTCTGTCTCTCTCCTGCTTCCGCTCTCCTTTGGCAGAAAAAAAAAAAACTCCCTCCAGCTACCCAGCTTTTACAATCTTGGTGAATCCCTCACAACTGCAATCAGTCATGATAAGGTCTTTAATTAATGCAACAGGAAAGGAGAGGTCTTAGCCGGGGAAGCTGAAAACAAGCCAGTACTTAGGGTTAAATAACACTTTGATAAAGTTACACTTCCATCTTTCTCTCCTGCTTCTCTTTTTTGTCTCTGTGACTCAACAATAAGTTGCCACCCAATTTGCACATAAAATAAAGTCTCATTTTAAAGAGACGGCTTACAAACATTCCCCAAAAAATCACTCTCAGATGTTTATAAAAAATTTACTCTGATATCTAGTTTGAATTTTAACATTTTTAAATGCAACATCAGGGGAAAAAAAACATGAACAAAATCCTACTTGCTATGTCTCAGCATTTTTAAGACTACTGAAAGATTGATTTGAGACATTTTAATTTTTTTTTTTATTGTAATTTCACGAAAAGTTACAACCCAATTTGTACATAAAGTAAAAGGACGGTTCACCAAAATTACAAATAAATAAATAAATAAAAACAATCTTTCTCGTATATTTATACATTTTATAGTGATAGCCAATCTGGTCATGCAGATAGTTTTGGTATCTGTCCAGGGCTCCTAAAACTTAAAACAAGCTGGATATAAGACTTTTAAAGATGTTTTTAAATGCCACTCAGAATAAAATTTAACACCAATTTTACACAAGATAAATTGAAAATTTAACATAATTATGATTTGAAAAATGGCAAATGGCAAAGAGCACAGTCAAGTATTTGTTATCTATTGACTTATAACAAGTTGAATATCTAAGATATTACATGTGCAGTAAAGGGGGAAAAAAAATCAAAAGTAAGACATTTAATTAACACAATGTTAGCTGTTTTCCTTGTTTTTCAAAAGTCTTGATTTTTTTTTTTTTTTATAAAAGTGTGAATTTTTATGTGATCTTAAAATATTAAAGTTGTACTGTCAGATGCTTGCCCAAAGTACATCTGTACAAAATTTCAAGACTTTAAAATAATCAGAACAAATGTAGTGGCACTTTTCCCTGATAATACTAAATTAGGTGTTTGGGTACATGTCAGTTATATTAAATCTTTCTCAGGAATTCTTATCAGCAGTTTTTATGGGAACTCTTTCTTTGGCAGAACATGGTTTCAGTTCACAGATTACTGTGAGTTTTGGTATTAAATTTGGTGGTATTGAATTTAGGACATTGTTCCTGGGAAGATATGTTGCTGATTCATTTTTTAAAAAACTTTGAGCAGCACAAACTAAACTCTGCTGCCATTCTCATGAGGTGGTGGGATAAATCTCAGAGGCCGGTAAAAAAAACATTGTCAAGACGATACAACATTTTAAGGTGAGAAAAGCTGAACCTTTACGGGCGGCCTTTTACAGTGAAATCTGTGAATACAAATAGGCTCCAACTTTGAAGCGACACCCATTGTTGCAGTTTTATGGGCTCTGGCTCTCGTCTTTGTCTGCGTGAGACGCTGGTGTGAAGTGAACTTGCTGGTTTGACGCTGCATGAGAAAAGGTGAGAAAGCTGACGTGGATGCTGCATTGTTTCCCATAAAACGGGGGCTGGCCGGGGAGTGGGCTCCATTTAAATTTATGTTTTTTTTTTTTTAGGACAGACAGGACCGCTTCCACAGTGTCTCTGACTGGGACTGTCCTACTTCCCTCGTCTCCTGGTCTGCTGTATACCATGACTCAATACGGGGACTTACTGCATTGTTTTAAACTGACATAATATTTCCAATAAATATGAGAAATTGCTCTTAAAAATCTGTTTTATCCATAAAACGAGCACCACCCATACACTGCAAAATCGATTAATGAGAGTAGCATTTTAAGAGAGTATACAATCTGCCAAAACTCAAAGGAGCTGAATACGACATTCAGATCTCTGATTCAGAGTCTTGGGCGGGATCAGGGGCCTAAGATTCGTTTTAATATTGAGGGAGAAACATATGAAGTGGAGAGTTTTGGGGGTCCTCTGCCAGAAAATTCAGAACATCAAATACATTCTGTATTCTGGGTTTTTTTTATGCACCAAACAACAAAATTACGGCGCTATACAACAGTAACAGTGCTGACAGAGCTAACAGTGTTAACCTGGAGGTAAATTGGAGGGTCGGTGTTACACTTGTGGAATGACAGCTTGTCGATATGATCCATCTATCTGTGCAAAAAGGTTTTTAGCAAGCACCAGTGTTCAGTTCAGTTTGCTACACACTAGAACATTTTTTGTGTGTGTTTTCACTGTTAAAAGTTGCGGATGGTACCAACAGAACCAGCTTTTTTCGTCCCGTCTTGTATCGTATCAAAAGGGTTTGGTGGAAATACAGCTAAACATGCATGCACAGCCGGACCGTCTACCACAACAACACACAGAGAAGCTTAGATCACAACACACACAGAGGAAGTGCGACTAAATTAGCCATTTTTACAGAGAGATCGCACTATAGAGCAGCTACGAAGTCCCTTCTTTGTGCCGCCTTTGCATTTTTACACAGAACCAAACAACAGCGGCTCCGTGCATTCCAGTGTGTATTTTTAGATAGCATGCCAGCAATGGGGAAGCGAAAGAGACTTGGCACTCAACCCAACAGCGTCTGCCTCTTGTGTAACATGTAACATACACGCTAACAGCGTTTTCTTTAATAAAAATGACATAGCAATAACAATCATTTACCGTCTATGTTATATGTTGGCTGATCTTCTTGAGTTAGCTGCTAACTGCTAAGAGCTGCTTTTTAAATCTCCCACAGTGGGTCACACACAATACACGTCCTTAAAACGTCACACTTTTCCTGCCCATGGTCCTGTTCTGTTTATACAGACACCATTTTTACTACCTCCAATGGTGGCGTCAGTGTGAGACAACTCTGTCCCGCCAATATGGGACTGTATCTTTATATAGAACTGCGAGGCGGCATATCGGCGTGAAATTCCCGCCTTGAGCAGACAGTTTGAAAGACTTACATACATGAACATGCACGCACCACCGGACCATCTACCACAACATTGAACAGAGACGCTCAGATTACAACACACAGAGGTTGCATGACTTCATTCTCTGCTCGAGACGCCATGACTCCACCATATCTTTACACAGCAAATAGTGGTTTGGCGATTACTGCTCTGAATGTCTCATATAGCTCCTTTAAAGATTGCTTCCAGATGTATAAAACACACACCAATATGTTTTCCCCCTTTTTACAATAAAAGTTCACTTTGCTAAATATTCTTCAAATTAAATCTAACTTCAGGACACAAGACGTTTCCAACTTCGAAGAAATGTGAAATTGTGTACTGGAGGCTTCACCTTTCCACAGCACGTTTACATGATGTCAGAAAAGATGACTTGCATAAGTCTAAAAAATGTATAAACTGACTAAAACTTTACAATTAAAATACATGTAAACATGTACGTCAGACTGAAATTGTACCAAGACAAATTTCTCACTTTTGGTAAACATGACTAGATGAAGTGGTTGGGGTTGATTTACTCTTTCATGTATACGCCTCAATCGGACCTGAACTGGCCGAGGTGTTTTATGCGTGCTCCAAGTTGCCGCACTGGGCTTTGACCAGTAAGTCAAATTTCATAAATTCGTAGAAGAAAGACAAGTAAAACAACAGAAGAAGAAGGGAAGAAAACAAAATGAGACAAAGGTACCAAGTAAAGCATAGAGTACGTATGAAATGTACAGCGCCGAAAAGTTGACATGCAACCCGTCTGCCGCTTGCTAATTTGTTTGGTATGTGACATAATAGGCCAACCAGAACGAGGTCCAATAGCAACCGACTAAAAGGGGGCGTAATGACACCGACCACAGAGGAGTCAGACACACTTCCGTCAATAAATCGATTCTCCCCGGTGCTTTTACACTGGAACAGGGACAGCAGTCCAATTGAATTACCTAATCGAGTTATAACCATAAAATGTTCTGACTCATATCAGCTGCATATTGGACCATGACTGGTTTCCAGTAGCTGTGATGTCACACAATTGCCTGAACATGCACGCTTTAGGTCACATTTAATTAAAAGTGGTTCTACTAAAAACAGTTAAGTCTTGCCTTTGCGAAAACGATCCTCGTGTACACGAATCCGCAAAAACTGAAAACGCTGTAGTATGCATGCCATGCCAGTAGGTGGAGGTGTGAGTTTGTAATGACACACCACAGACGATCACCACGCACCTGTGCATAAAGGTGTTCATCCACAGAGCGGTGGATATAAACGAACGAGACGATGGCAAACACACGTACGAAATCCAACAGGGTTAATGAACTCAGTAGAGTGAGCAGCATGAACGCAGCTTGTTAGTCCACCATTGTAAGGCATAAGGCGAAAAGTGCAGCCGTGACGTCACCTCACAGGATCCACGCATTGCCAGTTTACACGGAGACAGAAAGGGTGGCATTTTCAAAAAAATCACACTCTGGAACCCGGTTTCCAAAGTTTGCATTTTCAGGCCCCCAAAACGCTATTGTCATGTGAACAAAAAGCCAAATCGCAACAAGAGTTTAACATTTCATGCAAGAACCGTTGCCGCGTAAACCGCCCCCTTCAACTCATTTTTAAAGTGAGCACAGATAAACTCTCCTTCAGGAGAAGAAAGTGAAAACAGCCTTCAGGTGTAAAACTCTGCAGCCTTCTGCACAGCAAAGCTCAAACATCCAAATGACAAAAAACAAAAACAAAAACCAAAACAGATTTATCAGCTTGATGTGGTTCATATTAAACATTTTTTTTAAAAGCAGCATTTCCCTTTAAGCCTTCACATCAAATCAACTGACACGACAAAAATTCACACCTCGTGCTGCAGTTCATTTTTTACTCGCAGCTTTAAACACATTTATCTCCACTGTCCCTCCTCTGTCCCCGAGCTCCAAACACACACACACACACACACACACACACACACACACACACACACACACACAATGACTCAGTGTTGTTTCCCTCTCCTGACGTACAGTATAATTACTCTATTAGAGCTCACATCATCATTGCACATATGAAGCTGACTGGCTGACAATCGCCTCTGGCTCGGGCCTCATTTCATCGCTATGTGCCTTTGAGTGACACAAGCCAAATAGCCTGTTTGTTTGCGTTGGCCGCCGGGCTGGCACGCACGCTACATGCCAACATGGCCAAAATAGGACATGCTCAAAGCTAATAATGTCCCGTCTGTGTTCTCTCTGGCCTTTTTTTTTGCATGGTTTATGAGCATGTGTATTGCATCAGACAGTTTGGGACGGCAGCTAAAGGCAGGAGGTCGTCTTTTTCAGCAAAGTTTTGAGGAAGAATTCGAATAAAAGTGCATTAATAAGAGTTAATAAGAGAAAAAGTGGTGTGTCAGAGGTAATCACAGAAGTTTGACAGTGGAAAGCAGAATATAATTCCCTTAAGAGCTTAATAAAATAGAAGAGTATTTTTTTGGTTTGTTCCCCAATCTCTCGAGACAGACACATCTTCAAACCTCCTGACTGTCATTAATGGGGGGAATCATCACAGAAAAAAAGAGGAAAAGCAGCCTGCAGGCAAATCTCACCTTCTGTGAGCCATGTCTCCTGGAGTTGGCTTAAATCCTGGAAGAGGTCTGAACAGAAAAAGATAAAAAAAAAGAAAGAGTGAATAATCTGCAGGATGACGAGCCACCACCAACATTTGTCTTAAACTCGTGATAATTTAAATAAGCCTCAGACTGACTTTGCCTGGGGGGTGTTTGATTAACTCTTTGAAACCTGGATAAACATTAAGTTTTCTTGTGCTAGGTTCAGATGCCTTAAACAAGCTATTTAACCCTTTGAAACCAGAGCAAATTGAGTTATTTTCTTTTGAAAACATGAAGAAAAAAGGCAATGAGCAACTTGGCAAGAAATGTCAAGCAAATTGCAAGGAATTAGTCAATGTAACAAGAAAATGACCTGAAATTTTGTTTTAATAAAAGGGGGGAATATGAAAATATAGGAAAAATGTTTTAACTAATTTCCTGCCAATATGTTTGGGCCATGTCTTGTGACAAGAAAGCAACCTAAAAATTGGTTTACAATGGAAAAGTTAAAAATTTTAGGTGAAAATGTGCAGAAAACATAATTTTTTGAGGGGTTTTCTGCTTATTTTACTAATTTCCCCCATTTTTTGTGCCATGTTGATCATTGCTTTCTGCACTTTAAAAATAGCCTATTTGCTTTAACCCTAAAATGTTAGTGTACAGGCTCACTCAAAATTTTAAGTTAACTAGATTTGGGAAGACGAGTTCAGGACATTCTGTAATGATTCAACTTGTTTTCTCAAATTCAGTCAACTTAAAAATTGAAGGCTACCTGGACACTAACTTTTTAAGTTAAAAATAGTTCATTTTTTACAGTGTACCCATGTTTTTGGAAGAAATAAAACCAATTTGCCCATGTTTCAAAGGGTTTAAAACCATGTAAAGAGACGAGAGGACCAAAAAAATAAATAAAATTGTGGACTTCCACGACTGTACCTTCAGATTCCTGAGGGGGTAATTCTGTGTCCATGTATTTCCTTTTCGCTGCCATCAACAGTCTATTTAGGGGCCCATTTCCATGCGACTTCTGCAAAAGCCATAACAGAGAAGTGAGACTCGGGCAGGGGCACATCAGTGTCAAAATGCTTAATGTGGCGTTAGTAAAGTGCACTGTAAAATCTGACAAATTGATCTCACTTATAATCACCTTAGAAACTGACTGCTTTGAAAAAGGAAAGTAAATATGAATCTCAATTTATTTTTACTTTATATCTAAGTGTTAAGATGTTAAGTTTACTTTGAATTTAACTGTATTTACTTAATTTTGTAAAGTTGCTGCCACTTAAAAATGACAAGTGGAATTACCTTGTTCTAAGTGTTAACAACTGCAGTAAACTGAGTTAGTCTGACTTAGCTTGATCATCACAAAGAGGATTTTGCAAATTATGAACTCAGTTCATCTGCAAGTTCTGTTTACTAAACATATTTAAGAAAATACATGTATGACTGACCACTTTGCAAACAGCAGAATATAAATGTAGCACAGCATACGTGATTTACTTAAGTTACTAAAACTAAGAAAGATTGATTTCATTAAACTTGGCATTTTTAAGTTGCATCAACTTCACAAAGTTGAGTAATAATAACAACATTTTAATTTTATTTAACATTTAGATATAAAATAAACATACATTAAGACTGATAGTTATATCTACTTACATTTTTCAAGGTAATCAGCATCCTAGATTTTTTTTTTAAGTAAAACTAACTTGTCAGGTTTTACAGTGTGGATACTTTTGACAAAAACAAAAAATAATAATTTGCAATGAGCAGCAAATAAGCATACTGCAGCTATATATGTGAACATGAAGCTCGTTAAAAAAACAGCAGTTGTGGAGGCAATCTGAGGAAAACAAACGCGCTGTTTGAAGAAAGTGACCATTTGGCACACATTGACACCAACCAAAATATCAAAAAGAAACCCGCAGATAAACTCCGCCAATGCAATACTTGCTACTCTTTAAGTTTTGGAGTATTTTATATTAGTTTAAAGAGGCGGAGAAGTAGTTTTATTTTTCATCGCAGCTGCTTGAGCCAAAACTCGTGCAAACAGACGCGAGACGAAGAGCGACAGAGCGAGATAAAGCCCCGGTGGCGGAGTGATTAAAAACAAGCCTTTTAAAGCACGTTACAGCAACAAGAAAAGAGTACGTACATTTGCTAAAGTGTAAGGCACTTGCTGGTCCAAATATCCATCCATCTTATAATCCATCCGTTAACCGTTTGTGGTCATTTAGGCTGAGTTGATCCACGCAGCCTGCAGGAGAAGGAGGGAGCGCTCGCCTGCTTGTGAATGGAGCTGCGTGGAGGCTGCATGCATAATGAGCTCCATTCACAAAAAATGCCGAGGGGAAGTGATGGCGAGTGATTACCCAGCGGGCTGCTTTTACAAATCTCTTGTTTTTGTGTGACGGACAGCTCGTCACTTTTTGCTAACGTAGAGTTTGCACCTCAAGGACCACCTTTTGCGTGGTTTTTTTTTTTTTTTTGCAGGATGGCGCAGTTTTATTTGTTTGACTTCTGCATTAAAAACATGTCAAAGAGCATGAATTATGAGGGATATTTAATGGCATGTTTCTTGAGTTTTTTTTGCCACGTCTGCCAGGGTTTTTAGGAAGCAGTCCAGCGCTGGAACAGTGACGAGAAACAGATGTGGAGCTCTATTTCCATACACACACTCACACGCACGCAGAAAAAATGCAGTTTAGTGAGTTTAAACACCTTTATATTTTCGTGTGTTGACTTTTTAGCTGTCGTTTTGGTTACAAACATGGTTTAGGAGGACTTGCTTTTCTCGCTCGAGCCAGACGGAGCTCGTGATTGGCGCATTTCCTCTTTCAAGAGCTCGAGTTTCTCGCCTTTGTCCGCTTGAATCCACTGACTTATGAATGAAGTCTCCGTTCCCCCGCGCGGGCCAATCAGAAGCCAGATAATCGGGCTCCTAGCAACTGCGGGCGGGGCTTAGGCTAAAGCAGCCAATCACCTGCGCGGGGCTTTTATACTGGATTTTCCAGTTGTTTTTCATTCACAAAAAGAGAGAGAGGGAAAGTTAGAGAGAGAGAGAGAAAAAAACTTCCATTCATAAAAACCTGCCCTGGCACGAAAAGCCCTGACATGTTTTTCTGCCCGGACAAACTCAAAGAACTTCACTTTGTTTACTTCATTTCATGTTTCTAACCCTCTACTTATATCATCGCAGCCAGGCAGGAAGAAGTCTGCAGGAGCCGTCAACATTAAAAATGAGCAAATCAGCTCAGGAATATGCCGTCTTGCATTTTTGTGGTTTTAAGTCCACACCACATGAAAACCACACACTGTAAAAATCTGACAAGTTGATTTTACTTTAAGAAATCCAGGACACTGATTTGTCCTTGAAACGTGAGTAAAAACAGGCTTAACTCAGGTAATGTGGGACATCAAGTAAAATGGGACAAATGAGGTTTTACATCGTGGGCTTTTTAAATATTAGCAGCCACCAAACATGTTCTTGAGTTGTTGCTACAAATGTGACGAACATAAAACAATCTTTTCTATGTTTTGAGACAGGTACTTTGGAGAGGGCAAAGAGTCAAAAATCCAATGATTCCAGGACTTTCAAGGAACGCAATGTGTCCTAGTCCCAAAACTTGCTGCTCCTACACTTTTACTTCTTGTTCTTAAGTTTTTTAGATCTATTTTTTGTGTGGTTGTTTACAATATTAAGTTATTAGACATACACAGGGAAAAATGTCCAGAAAATTATATTTATTATAATTATAACCACAAATTCAAAATCATGTAACAGGAAAAAAAGTAGACTTTTTTTTCAATCTTCAGATTTTTTTTGTGTGTGTGCTTATTTTCAGGTTATTTCTTGCTTTTTTTAAAAACTAATTTTCTAAAAAAAATTGGGCCATGTCTTATGACAAGAAAATGGCCTAAATGGTTTTTAAAAAAGTAAAAGTAAAAATTAAAAAAAATTTTTTTTGTTATATTTACTTAATTTTGTGAAGTTGTTGCAACTTCAAATTACAAGTTTAATGAAATCAATCTCTCCATGTTTTGGCAAATTTAGTTCACTGCGTCATATCTTGTATTCTGCTGGTTGCAAACTAGTCAGTCGTATTTGTATTTTCTTAAACGTGTCAACAAAACAGAACTCGCAGATCAGATAACATTTGTGATGATCATGTTAAGTCGGACACGGTGATTTCACCGTTTATTTTTAAGGTGCAACAGCTACACATTTTAAGTAAACTTTACATTTAGATACAACGTAAACAAATCAAGATTTATAGTTGTATTTACTTTCCTTTTTCAAGGCAACTGGTTTCCCAGATTATCTACAGTAAGATCAACTGGTCACATTTTACAGTGCAGGATTTAAAGTGTTCTTCAGGAAGCTTTGTACACAGAATGAAACGCTCGCTGCTTATTGAAACTAAAACCTGAAGCCACAAAGAGTGTTTTTTTTAGCCAGGAGACAGGAAACAAAAGTTCTGATGGGATTTGGGAGTTTTCGAGTCGGCGGTGAATGAGATGCAGAGACGGTTTCAGAGCGTTCCTCCTCCTCTCTCTCCCCTGTTGATATCTGATTCAATCTCCATAACAGGTGATACTGCGCATGTTATTTCCTGCTTAATGATGTTTAGATGTGAATTTAGATGCACACAGCAGGCTATAAATATTACATCAGCCCTGCAGTGTAGAGCCGGCACTGAGCGCAGAGCAGCACAGGTTCAACGATATCACAGAGGTAAACGTTAGTGTTTTTACATTTAAGTCCTAATTTTTCCGGTAACCACATCAGCTAAAACAGTGTCTCCTAAAACAACAATCTCACGGTGGATCTAAAGGGGTCACAGGGGGATTAAAGGGAAAATGACGGTGGTGCCCCAAGATTTTTTGGCCGGATGGGGCCACTACAAATCTTGGGGCGGCAAACCAAAACCACACCTTAAATTCTGTTATGCTGTTGTAGTATATAAGCTAGTTAAAAACTGTGTGAGTATGGAGAGTTAAAGGTCCAGTGTGTAGCATTTCGGGGTATGTTGGAGTTCAAACCTCTGAAACCTGAGAATACTGTCTTTATGTCGTTTTCAAAAACATGCGAAGAACACAACGAACAACGAAAGAAGAAACAACCCAAAAATGAGCAAGAAAATTAGTTAAATATACAAGAAAATTTCCTGAAAATGTGTAAAAATCAAACCAAAAAAAAGAAATAAAAAGAAAGGGAATAACAAACAAACAAGGGAGCAAGACTTGAAAAAGTTTGTCAAGTTGAGTCTAAAATCATCACATTTGTACTCTAAAAAGTAATTCAGGGGACCTATAACCACCACCGCCTAATTAAAGGCCTGACTGCAGTATAAATTTGTAATTTAGAAAATCCCTTTATAATGCAAACATTATTTGATGAGTCGTGTTGACGTAATAATGTTGATAATTATTTCAGCGTGATATTGTGTGCAATTTAAATACAAAATTCTGCATTGATTGATTAAAAATGAAATTCATGTCGTCATAGCTCAGTGAAAGTGCTGGATAATTGAACTTTTTTCCCCCTTGAGTCCCCTCCTCTGTTCAATTCAGACAGTTAAGACCTGCAGGCAAAACAACTATGACACAAATGACAATTTCAAGGTTTAATTTAATAAAAACTTAAAAATCAACTTAAAAATTGGGTTGATTTGATCAATTACTAATTTTACTACTTAAAAAAACCTTGATTGTAGAAGAAAAGCTAATTTCAATAAAGTGTGTTCCTTGCACGTGATTTCCACAATCTTATTTTGTCCCTGATCTTGAAGCATGACTCGACGTTATTTTGTTGTGACCACACAGTGTGGCAAAGTCCTGCTCTTGCAAAAAAGCTGCATGTGAAATCCCACATGTGACATAAAAGCGCGTGAGGGTTTTTTTCTGGACACAAAACTCCCCAATTTTCCATCTGAGCATTGTATTTTTCTAGCTTGAGAACCATCGCTCTCTTTGTGAAATTAACTTCTCTCATGTGAAAAACGCTGATGTGATTTCAAGTGAGTGGAATAAAAGTTGTTGTGTGGAAAACCCCTCTGTCACTTTTATTTTTTTAAAGTCTAAAGTTAAAAACTGTCACATGTAAGTTCGGACAAAACACAAATACGGGGAAAAAAATTTGACTCCTGAAAAGCGGCACGTGTTTGGACGGTACATGTGTTTTTGATTCACATGTGGTTGACATCTTTAAATTGTTGAAAAAAAAAGAAGAAAAGAAGGGGGTCAGAAACAGCTACATTAACCCCTTGAAACCTGGATCAACATCAGTTTTCTTGGGCTGCGTTCAAGCGCCTTTCACAAGCTTTTTGACCCTCTGAAACCTGAACACTTTGGTTAGATTTCTTTCATAAACACGGGGAAAAAGTTAATGTCCAACTTCACAGGAAATGCCCAACAAACTGCAGGAAATTAGTAGAAGGTGAGAAGAAAATTACCTAAAAATTTGTTTTTATAAAAGAGGGGAGGATTATTAGAAAATTGTACAAAAATAGGAAAAAAATATCCAGAAAACTGTATTGATAATTATAATTTATTTTAAATTTAAAATTATGTTACATAAAAATATAATAAAATACATTAAGTAAGTAAGTACTTAAGTAAATACAAGTATGTATTTGTTTTTCAATTTTTTGCACTTTTCTAAGGTAATTTTCTTGTTTCTTTTTAGCTTTATTCCAGGTGCTTATTTCAGTTTGTTTTTTGTTTACAAATTTTTGCTCATTTTGGGGCCATGTCTTGTTAAGTTGCTTGTTGCCTTCACCCCATATTTTTCAAAAGAAATCACGGCGATACATTTACTATTGTGCCGTTGTTAAAGTGGACATGATTTTCTACAGATCCTTCAGGATGAATTGAAATTGTAAAGATTACAGGCAGCTGCTATAGATCGCCTCTGTGTTTTTCATTTACAGTACACTCACACACAACGCAGCGCTGAAATGCATTGTGAAATCTATTGTAACAGTCATCCACCCATGAGTGTAATACAGCTTTGTCAGCAGAGAGATAAGTACTGACAGAGACAGAGGGGAGACATTTTAAGTTCAGTGCGGTGCTGCGGAGTGGACCCAAAGTGCTTATTGATCAAAGCTGGCTGCGCTTGATGGATGGGTGAAATGTTATTATAGCTTCAGCTGCTCTAGTTAGTGAGAGGCAGAGGCAGATAGGTCGACATGGAGGTCGACAAAAAGAAATATTCGGAGAGAGTTTCAGAGAAAATGAATCCTTTGGAACCTGGATTGACATCAGTTTTTTTGTGGTTTATTTAGATGCATTTCAGAAGCTTTTTTAGTTATTTGACAAATCTTTAAGGAAATTGGTAAAGGGTCACCAACAATAACTTAAAAAATAATTCAGAAAAAGGGGGAAAAAATAGGGGAAAATGTCCAGAATTCTACGTTTATAATTATTATAATCATATATTTAAAGTTATGTTAAAGATTTAAAAAAAAATCCATGTTTTTTCATCACTTTGTTTTTTTACTTTTCTTTTTTGGCTTATTTTCAGGTAATTTCCTTGTTTGTTTTTTTTTAGTTTTTAAATGTTTTGCTTATTTTCGGGTAATTGTCATGTTTTTGTTATCTATTTTTCCTCTTTTTGTGTGCTTATTTTCTGGTAGTTTTCATGTATTTTTTTTTGCTAATTTCTTCCTTATTGCCGTCTTCCCTTTTTTGGCAAGAAATCAAGCCAATATGCTCAGGTTTCAAAGGGTTAAAGAATGAATGGAAAGAACAAGGAACCAAGACAGAGTGAGAGAAAAAGAGGATGTGGAGAGAAGAAGGAGCCAGAGGCCGAGGCGTCTCTCTGTGGGGGATGGTGTTTGTTTGGAGGCCTTGTCGACAACACCTCACCGTCTGTCCTCTTTCCCTCTCCTCTGGAGCTTCGGTTTCCTCTCTGGTCCCTCCTTCTCCTCCCTCGCTCCTGATAAAGCCGATGGTGACTGATAAACAAATAAAGATCTGTGGTTAAACAAGGACATCACACAGGGACTTACTGGAAGCACAATCAAAACTTTCAATCACTGCCAACTCTTTTCTTCTTTAACGCTCAGTATTATCTGTAAAAACATGCAAAAACATTTTGATGTAACCTTAGCACACTGTAAAATAAATTCTGTGTTTAGTGGTTGTTCTGAAATGTTTCCAGTTGTCATGCAGTTGTGGGTTTTTTAAATTTCATCCTAATCCCCAGATAAATGTTGGCATTGTGTGTTTTTGCAAACCACAGATATATTTCATGTGCACAATATTTTTAATAGTTGAAGTTTGATTAGGTTTAGGCACAAAAATCACTTGGTCATGGTCGGGAAAAAATCATGTTTTGACGTAAAACACCTGGTTTTGGGGGTTCAATTCTGGCAGTAAGAAAACAGCCATGTCTCTTAAAAAAACATCTGCTTTGTGAAACTTTCCCCGCTACCAGGTTGCTGCAAAATTCCCACATTTGGAGCCTAAAAGCAGATGGAAACATGCCGATAGCTCACTACAAAATACCCACTTTTGGAGCTTAAAAAGCTGATTGCAACACATCTACTGGTTGCTACAAAACATCCACGTTTGGTGACTAAAAAGCTAATGGAAAAACACCCACGGGTTGATACAAAACAACGTTTAGAGCCTATAACGCCATAGGAAACACACAGACTGGTTGCTACAAAACACCTACATTTTGAGCCTAAAAAGCTGATTGACACGCATTGATGGATTGCTACAAAACAACCATGTTTAAAGCCTAAAAAACGCTGGAAAAACAGTCACTGGTTACTACAAAACACTCACTATTGGTGATGTTAGCCACTGAAAACACAGACAGTATGCTACAAAACCCCCCATGTTCTAAGCCTAAAAAGCAGATGGAAAAGGACCAACAGGTCACTACAAAACTACAAAACACCTGCCTTTGGTAACTAAAAAGCCAACAAAAACACAGACAGGTCTATTCAAAACACTCTTATTTAGGTGCCTAAAAGTTTGCAACATACACAAACAATATATGATCAAAACATTATGCAGCCTCCAAGGTTGGATTTGTGGCTTTACCTGCCACTGCACTGCAGGTTATCACCCCTCAGTTTCTTTCATAAACTTGCCCATCTTTACCAAACAGTGTGTGTGCAGCAGCCGCACCCCTACTGGGAATGTAATGGATTCCCATAACAGCTCTGCTCTGTTTTGCCAAGCAATGCCAAAATCCAAACCATATGAGTTTGATCATTTGAAAGGAGTGGTCGATCCACGAGTGCCAACACATAAATTCCTCCCCACAAATAAACTACTGATATGTTTATTTATTTGTCTTTGCTCATTCTTTCTGGTGTCTTTACTTCATGCACAAGTGGTTTAATTTGAAAAATGATTTATACGTCCAAATTAAATCATTAAAAAGTTCAATCCTTAAAGTCCCAAACTTTAATCCTTAAATATATAGACGTTAACATACTGTTCTGCAACTGAAAAGTGTCATTCTTAAAGGGACAGTTCATCCCAAAATAAAAAACACACATTTTTCCTCTTACCTTTAGTGCTGTTTTTGATTCTAGATTGTTTTGGTGTGAGTTGCCCAGTGTTGGAGATATCGGCCGTGGAGGTGTCTGCCTTCTCTCCAATATGTTGGAACTAAATGGCACTGGGTTTCAGGGTTGGAAATACAATTTTTGTCCACCTGCCACTGTGGCTGGTGGATTCCTCAGCCACTCAACAGATCACGATTGCAATCACAATCCTATTACTCGAAATAATCCACAGACGTCCAGTTTCATGTAGGAACTAATTTCTTTCTATTAATAGTTGAGCTGTAACATTAGCAGTGGTGCTAGGGGAACTGGAAGTAGATGCACACTTCCTTCTGCGCAGTACGGTTGGTGGGTATATTTCGGTAGAAAGAAAACAGTCCCCACATAAAGATGCTCACAACAGGTTCTGTGGGTTATTTTGAGTAACTGGGTCATGATTTCTGGACAGAGACAATGCTGTTGAATTTTTCAAATATACTGTTCTCGGCGCTTTGAGCACCACAAATCTAGTGCAATATAGGTCCATTATATTGGAAAGAAGGTAGACATCTCTACGGCCAATATCTCAAACACTCAACAACTCACACCAAAACAATTTATTTTGAAATAATTACACAATCAGATAGCACGACAAGTAAGAAGAAGAAAATATGTAGTTTTAGATTTTGGAATGAATTGCTCCTCCAAAAAGGTAATTTAAAAGTGAAATAGCTCTTCTTGGCCAGTTGGGGGCAGCAGTAACAATTTGTAAACACAACATTAACATATTTGTTGTCATTATTTAAATTGATATGACAAACTAGATGGCATCTTTTTAAACAGCCAGCAGACACAGAGCGACACGATCATTCATGTGGAGTTGAGTTTCTAGTCACATCATAATCTCTTTTAGCTCCGTTTTGGTCTCCGCCAACTCCAGACGGAAATATCTGTCTTTTTCACTGCTGAATTCTCCATGATTTTCACCAGTTAGTTGCTAACTTTATCTCTCTTGGTGATATTATATTGATCACAATGAGAGGCCCCCTTTACATAAACCTATATTCTGATGTTCTTGGTTCATACTTTAACTTGTTTCACATCTTAACAGAGAAATAAAACAGGACATTGACTGTACACGGGTGACATTAACTCACATTAAGAACGCTCGGCATCACAGGAGCATTAAAACAAACAGGACTTACTCTCCGGCTGGAGGCCGTCAGGGAGCCCTGGTTTGTTTGGAGTGTCCATCGAGCTTCCGAGGAAGAGCAGCCTCTCTCACGTGCCATGCCAACTGAAAAATGATGCCTAATGCAAACACTCATCGTGTGAAACACAGGGCAGTCTGTGTGTGTGTGTGTGTGTGCGTGTGTTTCACATGCCCTTGTAACTTGCGTGCGTATCTGTGCCCAGAGACAAACCTTTTTTCCAGTTTCTCTTCCAGGGTGACCAAAAATAATATCAACTCTACGTAGGTTTCCTGATTTATCTCACATCCTTAGTATGCCACGTTGCCAAATCTGGAAATCTGGACCCCTCCCCATGAGGGCTGCCTCATGTCCTGCTTGTGCGAAAGTGCCTGAGTTACGTCCAGGACAAACAATGCGTACCTGAAAATAACTCCAGACAAAATAGAGCCAGCTATGTTTGTTGCATGATTTTTTTTAAAAAGCAAAAGACATTTCCTTTAAAGGTCGAGTTGGGTTATTTCAACTTACAACCTTCCTGGAAAGATCCCATTGTTTAGGGCGTTAATAAAGCTCTATATCATGTTGGTCTTGCAGAGCTGCCCTGTACACACTCGCATCATTGCCCCAATGATGAGAAACTGACCAAACTGTATTTCAACATGTAGATCTTTATTCATACTGATGTGTCCTTAGCACACGGTAAGCCAAATTCTTGTTGCGTTCGGTGGTTGTTCTGGAGCTTTCGATCATATCATGTGGTTTTTATCAGCACATGAAGTGTGTCTAGTTGTCATAAAATCATAAGTATTCATATTAAAACCCCAAAAATGGGGAAAAAAAGTTGGCATTGTACGTTTCTGCAAACCACAGACAGGTTAGATTCACATTAACATTAACGTGATTAGATTTAGGCACAAATAACACTTCGTTATAGTCAAGGAAACCTTATGTTTTGGCTTTAAATACACGATTTTGGGGGCACAATGCCAACAGCAAAAGCAGTGATGTCTCCATAAAAAACGCTTTTTGTTGCACTATTCCAGCTGATGGGTTGCTACAAAACACCGATGTTTGATGCCTAAAAATCTGATGGTTACCACCAAATATTTACACAACACCCATGTATGAAGCCTCAAAGAGCCTAGAAATACAGTGAATGGTAACAACAAAACAACTATGTTTGGAGCCTAAAAGCAGATAGAAAAATGCCAGTGAGTGACAACAGAACACCAACAATTCATATCTAAAGAGCTGATGGAAACACAGACAGGTTGCTACAAAACAACCACGTTTGGTGACTTTAAAGCCCATGGAAACATACTGACAAGTTGGCACACAACACCTCCGTTTACAGCCTAACAGCAGATGGAAACATGCTGATAGGTCACTTAAAAACACCCATATTTGGAGATTTAAAAAGACCACTGAAACACAGAGATAGGTTGTTACAAAACATCCACATTTGGTGCCTAAAAAGCAGAAAGAAACATGCTGGGAGATCACTACAGAACACCAACATTTGATAACTAAAAAGCTGATGGAAACACTAAGATAGGTTGCAACAAAACACCCATGTATGAAGCCTAAGAAGCTGATGGAAACACACTGACAGGTCATCACAAAACACTCACGTTTGGAGCCTAAAAAGCTGATGGAAACCACCAACATGTCGCTACAAAACACCCTTGTTTGAACCAAGGAAACCACTGGTCAATACAAAACACCCATGTCTGGTGACCAGTAAGCTGCTGTAATCACAGAGACAGATTGCTACGAAACACCCACGTCTGGAGCCTAAAAGCAGATGAAAACACACAGAGAAGTTGCTACAAAACACCCACATCTAGAACGTAAAAGCAGATGGAAACACACAGAGAAGTTACTACAAAACACCAATGTTTGGAGACTAAAAAGCTGAGGGAAACACAATGACGGGTTGCTACAAAACACTTATGTTTGTGCCTAAAAGCAGATGGAAACACGCTGATGGGTCACTATAAAACACCCCTGTTTGGGGCCTAAAAAATGTAAATGCAATGGCAGGTTGCTACAAAACACCTTCCTTTGGAGCCTAAAAAGAGCCCTGATTATGAGAGACCAAACAGTGAGTGTTCTGTATTTTAACTTGGACAGAAAAGCTCAAAGTTAATTTGTGACTCACTTCTGCTGACATGATTAGCTCGGAGACGTTCCAGGTTTTTGATTTACACCTCCTGGCGTTGTGCTCCTGCGGCTGGTGCAGGGGATTGTCACTGCCTGCCTGACCACAGAGACACGTCGAGTGATTTCCCACCCGTGCACCACCCCTGTGGAATTCCTGGCAGTGATGTTCACCCCAGACAGGCCTTGCTCGACTCGCCTGCTCTCTGCAACAGATGAGTGGAGGTGTGTGTGTGTGAAGAGAAAAGAGACAGAAAGAGAGCTTTATTAGTGTGTTTATGAGAACGTGTGTCATGTTTAATGCATGTGCTCCCTTACATCTCCTCCTCCTTTGCCTGTGTGCTGTAAAATCCGCCCAGGGCCTGTTCTTCATTCCCCCCTGGACGCTGCACCGTTGCTGGGATGCCTGCTTGTGTAAAGCCATAGTCAGGAAATGTCACTGTTGGCATCTGACGGGAGCTGGTGCGCCAACCCAAGCGTGCCTCCTAGCCACCTGCGGCCCAACCTCCTCCGCCGCAGACACTGGCTCGCTTGTTTGTACACCGACCATTCCCCTCCACAGTCGGGCTGTCTGGCCTGCTCCGGGCCTGTGAGAGATCAATCAGGTGAGCACAATAGCATTTATAGGGGTGTTTTTGACTGGCAGCCCTGAAGAGAAGTAGCTGCCATGCAGCTGCACCGGCCCAGCTGAGCTGCCAGAGAAAACACAAAGCTGACTCTAAACTCTCCCCCACACAGAGACACAGGCGCAGCAAAAACACACTTTTTAACGGTTTCAAGCAGGAGAAAAAATATATTTCAAAAAATATCACAAAATGAAAAAAAACATGAAAATGAAAAAAATGTAAAACCCACATTTGCAGCTTGGATTTTTTTTAAAGAATTTTTTATGTTATTTGACTTTTTTTATTTATTTCATTTTTACTTTAAACTTATGTTTTTGGTCCACTTAATGGTTTATCACTTGCACCAAGGAGTTTAAGGCCCAGACAGACCAAACCAACATCTAAAAACTAAAAACTGGTGTCAACGAATGTCAACTGTTGCGTAACCTCACGTTGCCTTTGTCTCTTTTTAAAAACAAGGTTAATAAAGCAATGAGCACCTTGGTAGAAAATGTTCCACAAATCACAAGAAATTAGTAAATTTAGAAATAAATTTGAAAAAAGTTAGGGGAAAATGTCTGGGGAAAAAAAAATTATGTCCAAAAATATTATAATTTTAAGCATTTTTTTCCAGCATTTCCTTATTTGTTTTTGTTTGTTTTTTACTATCTTTTTGTTTATTCTTTTAATCTTATTTCTAGGTAAGTTTGGTTCACTTTTAACTAATTACTTGCTCATTTTTGGGTCATTTCTTCATTTGTTGCTCATTACCTTCTTCCCATGTTTTTGACAGAAACCAGGCCAGCTCAGGTTTCAAAGGATTAAATATAAGAAGATCTTTCTTTCTTTCTTTTTTGTTTGTTTTAGCATTTTAATGTATTTTTTGAAGTTTGCCACATCATGTTATATATTTAAATTGAGTTAACCTCGTTGAGGACACATGCAAATACGCCTGTATTCACATTCATGTATATTCACACGTCCACGCTGTTAAACCGTCCCTCTATGAGCAGCCAGAGGCACATGGTGGAGACCAAAGAGGGTTGTGGGAGACATTGTTTTGTTCTAAAAGCAGGATGACTTTAAGGAGACACAGAGGAGCCTTGTTGATCTCTCTCTCGCCCACTCGCTCGCTGCCCACATAACGCCGGTTTTGTGTAAACCCTCCTATTGTTGCCACCAGCCCCTTCTTCACCCACATTTCCATTTATATCCCATTTTCCACTTCATTTCCATGCTAATTTAGGGACGACAAGAAGAAAAAAAATCCCATGTTATGTAATTTATAGTGATGCAGCTGCTTCGACTATCCATACAAGGGGAAAAACCAGCGGGGCTGGCCCCGGGGCACGGCCTCCGCCTCATCAAAACTGCCTCTGTCGAATCAAAGGGAGGATATGTAGATGGTTGGACTGTTTGACATACTGACCATAAAGATGTCTCTTATGAATTCAACATAAAAGGACGCTCAGTTACAAAGCGAACAAAAGCCAGATTAATAGCAAGTTATTTTAGCTCTTTCTGAGCTCTGCTCCACATTTTCATCTGGGGTTTCATGGTTTTGCAATCCCGCATTGTAGTGTTTTCACAAGGGAGCCCGTCTAATTTTGTTGGATTCCTGCTTGTAATGACTCTCGAGCCCTGTAAACTCTGCGGTGTAAACAATGCCTCCAGATCTTTTCCATAAAACAACACACAAGCCTGTTTAGAGGCCTGAACGAGTGGGCGGCTGTGTTTGGTTTGGGTTTATCCGGTACTAGGAGACCTGATAACACAAGGTCACTCAGCTTGACCGCAGATGTCCCACCACGGGCGACGGTGATTTTAACAGGAGGTGAAGGTCAGAGATGTACTTAAACAGGATTCTATATGATTATATGAGTATGTGCTGTTTTCTTGTTGTTATGAAGAAATATTTCTTGATTTTGTTTCTGTTATTGAGAAGTTGTTTTTTTGGGATCTTCCAATAGCAACAGGAAAAAAAAGATTTGACAGCAACACTGACAGTAAACACAAAATGCACAACTGAGGCGGATGGGACTGTCAGTTTTGTGGGTATTAAAACCCTTTGAAATCTGAGCAAGTTGGCTTGAGTTATTTTAAAAACATGGAAAGAAGGTCATGAGAAACTTAAGAAATGACCACAAAATAAGCAAGTAAAGTAAAAGTACAAAATGAAAAGAAAATTACCAAAATACACACAAAAATGGAAATAACCTGAGATTTTTTTTTAAATAACAAAAATATTGTTTTCAGAACATTTTCCCTATTTTTTTCTACATTATTTCACAACTTAGCCTGCTCACTTATTTATAGTGGATGCACAATTATTAGGAAAAATTCCAAAAATAAAAACAACTGCAAATCTAAAAAAATTGGGCGGGAAAAATGCTCAGTTTCTGTGATACTCCAGTGGTGGTATGACGGCGTGCAGAGAGCACAACAAAACCGAATTGCAGCTGTGAATGGGGCGCATTGCACCTGATGAAATTGTCCCTCTTAGCACCTTTTCAGTCAATAAAGTGGAAAAACTCCCCCCAAAAAACTTCAATCTCATAACATGCCTAACTTGAGTGGATCATAAGATATCAGGTATGGCATTAATCTGCAGATGCTTCTCTTAAGATCAAACTTTTATAAAAGAGAAGCAACAGGAGCGATTCTAGTGTCCCTCAAACTACCACTGCTCATGGAAGAGAATACTTAAAAAAAACTTATAACCAAAACACTGTGGTCAAAAAGATCCAGCTCCAGGCACTCAGGATGGTATGAAAAGTATAAAAGGCTCGAAACAATCGAAATACACAGAGGTGTAGTACACCAGCGTCGGGGTGTAGTGTTATTTCACCCTGAAGAAGATGCAAGTCGATTCTGTGAAACCACATTTTCACTGTTCCTCCTTTTTTTGAAGATCAAACTTTTCTTTGGATGTCAGTTTTGGTGCCAAGACGAAATGTGGCCTGAGATAGACGGTAAGGCCTTTTGTATTTAGGCGAGCCGATTTTGGGAAAACCTGCGACCCCTAAGGGCCAACTAAGAGGCGTGAGGAGTCAGCAATGACAAACAGTCAATAAAACAGGTTTTCAAATATCGTAAATCACCACAACCAAGAGAGGTCTTTCAGCATGCAGTCAGAAATGTGCAGACGAAATATTAGGATGACGGGTCCAATAGTTTGTGAGATGAGCTGTGGACAGACAGATCCACACACTCACACAAAGACACACACACAATAATAATACGAGGACATCAGAGGATAAAGGTGACCTTCTGATCGTACGGAGCAGCTAATGCCCGACATGAACAAAACGCCTGCGCTCTCTTTGAAGTGAGCAAACGGGAAAGTATGTGAGACTGGCAGCCGTGCCACCCGGTGACATCTGGGACTTCACCGGGACAGGAATGTGCACGGACGTCCTTGATGGAGGTTTAAAGCTGTGTCCTTGAGGATGGACGTGCCAGAAGGTCTTTAATGAACGGTGTCCTGTGACGGACACTGGATGTCTCTCAGTGATATTAACACTACGTTTATGGTAATTATGGGTTACCTTTGTGGAGGCTGACACCTCGATCCAGAGCTTTGTGTTACTTTAAAGCCTCAGTACAGCAGCTTTACACAAAAACACAACAAACATAGAAGTCTGAATTTCTCTCTGAGAGCGTAAGAATACATCCACACTAATGCATTTTTTGGAAAACAGATAACTATTGCTACATTTAGGCCTAGTGTCTACACTACTATGATGTATTGTAACCAACAAATCAAGCCTAAGAAACCAACACCAGTTGTTTTTTGGCAGCCCTCACATTTCCACTGCATCTGTGGCACCAAACCTGGGTGTATTTTTTACCACAACACAACGGTGTTTCCCCGTGGCGTCTGTGACACTGAACTGTGACAATGAACCTCAGTGATTTTTTTAACCGATGGCATTTTCCGGAGTGTTTTTAGCTGCACGTGGCCAAATTTCCCATTGAAGTTTTCAGCATTGAACATGGGTGTTTTTAACGGTGCATTGCGATGTTTCCCAGCAACATTTGAGCCCCTGATTTTGGTTGTTTTTTACTGAGACATCGTCGCATTTGAGCCGCTCAACCTCAGTGTTTTTTTAATTTCTCTGCTTTTTTTATGGGCTTTCTGTGCCACCAAATGTGGGTATTTTAAGCCGAAATATGATCTTTTACTAAGTGTAACCAATTTGTTTCTGTGCCAAATTATAACCTCACTTTAATTACAATGTTGAGAAAAATTTAAATGTGTCAGATACAAAATGATGCACAAATGTGTCTGGGGTTTGCAAAAATGTACGCTGAAGTACGAACATTGTTTTTTGCTGACTGGGTTTATAGAAGTATACAATTGCATAAAATGGAAATACTCAAGTAAAATACAATTTTCTCAAATTTGTACAAAAATACAGTACTCGAGTAAATGTACTTGGTTACATTCCATCACTAATTACAGCAAAGCTAATTTATTAAAATGAATGGAGCACTAAAGGTAACGGTGGGGTCATTGTGTGCATAAAGGCCCCCAAAAACACCAACAAGGAGCCCTCAAAGTTCTCTGAAATTTCACATCTGCAGAGCCCTGAGCTGACTCATAGACGTGGACTTTGGGACTGAGAATATGCTGCGCTCACTTAATCTAAACAATAAACATGTTCTGTGTATTCCCTGAGTTAGAAAACACAGTGAATACACAGAACATGTTTACAGAAAACGTCAGGGGGAGTGAAACACTTCCTGGAAATAGGTGTCCTTATAAAGTGATTTCCAAAGATAGGCGGATAAAAACGTGAGCAAATAGTACTTTCGGTTTACTACAAACTGAATGTTATTCTACTATTTTTTGACCATGTTGTATTTACAATCTGACAGCTGAGTTCTGGGAATCTGACACCACTAACAAGAACTCGAAACACGACAAGTGGTCAAAAGATCACACAGATTACCACAAAAACTGGTTTGCCATATAAACCACAAGCAAACTGTAAATTCACAAATAAAAAGTTAGCAGTTTGCAGACAAACCTCAGGACCAAAAACTGGTTGTTGTACTTTACTTAAGTATTTCCATTTTCTGCTACTTCATACTTACAGTCCACTACAGCCATCTGACTGCATTGTTACTGCTTACTTTTCACATTAAGATTTTACACTAAAGATGCGCTCATAAAATACAGTGTATACACATTTATACACCTGAAGCCGCCGTGTTTGTAGCGATGCATGTCAGGGTGATCTGGGCCTTTCAATACTTATTTTTAAATATTTTTCTGCAGTATTGTTTTATTTTTCATAGTATTTTTGCACATTTCTATATTTAAGTTTCTTGACTTGCTTTTATTTATTTTCTCTACTGTCTTTATTGTTATGCAAAAAAAATATCAGAGCAAATTCTTGTATGTGAAAAGCTACTTTGCAATGAGTCTGATTCAGATTTCACAAAATTATTGTGTTTAAAGATCTCAGCAATGACTTTTCTTATCATTAACTTTTAAAAATAACGACCAAAAACAGTTTGAAATTACATAAGCCGATCCTTTAAAACAAGGCTGCCTATGAGCTGTTAGAGAATCAGAAACAGGGTGTGAGCAGTTTCATGTAACCTGCCACCTTGTTTTCTTCCTCCTCAGCACATGTTTCGAGGGTACAGCGCCACGCAGCATGACATAATAAAAACAATATTCCATTGAGAAAAACGTGGGCCCGTGCTGCGCCAGCGCTAAGCGACCGCTCCCTTCTTGTGTCGCGCTGGATTCGCTCTGCGCAGGTAAAGCTGCACTGATGTCAGCGCTCTAACATCAGGGGATGAAGTCAGCGGTGTTTGAAGGAGTGAGATCATTTTTCCACTGACTGCAGAGAGGGGCAGTGTAAGGGACACCTCCTGTGGCAATCAGGGAGATGCTGCCTGTCTGTCCACCTGCCCGTCTGTCTGCCCGTCTGTCTGCTGTGACACTGGCCTCCTGGCCCGACTGTTTGTGCTCATAACATAAGAATAGACCCAAAACAATGCACAGACAATATGAACTGCCATGTACAAGGCCTGAAAAAAAGGGCAGATACATACACAACTGAAATCATAAAAATTAAATAATGTTAATATAATTTATTCTAAAAAAAAATGTTTTAATATCCCATATCATAAAAAAGTGCCAACTTTTGTAAAATTCTTTAAGTTTCTTTTATTATGTTAATATAAGCATGTTCATGTGTAAAATAATTTAAAGAAATAGTTAAAGATTTTGGAAAATATGCTCATTCACTTTCCCTCCTTAACTGTGAAGTTGCCAGGCAACCGACACGAAGTAGAGACTTTAAGAATTATTGATTAAGCAAAAATAATAAAAATAATATTAAAAATACAAACAATATATTAATTGAAAAATGGGAAGCTAGCTTTTGACCCGTTTCTAGTCTTCATGCTAAACTAGGCTAATCGATGTTCTCATTTTAATCTCTGCAGGACAGCATATAAGCACATCTCCAAAATTGGAAAACTGTTTCGCCCAGAGCGCAAAAATGTATTTTAATCCGTAAACTGTAGCCACTGTGATGTCACCCACTGGTATAAGGACGACAGTGATGCAGCGTTGTAGGAGGGGCTTTGTGCATTTCTATGGAAGTTACTCAGTGGCAGATTGACCCAAAAAAGCTTGATTTCCAAAGTATTAAATTACCCAGATCTTCTGCATTGTAGGTTTTAATCTTCGTAGATTAAGTGATTTACGGCACGGAGCAGCCAACTCCTGGTTTAGTGCTCTGCTAACTTGAATTGCGATGAATAAAAAAAAAAAAAAAAAAAGCAAAAAAAGACATTTACAATGTTATTGGATCAAATCTTGAAAGAGAAACGAGTCATTTTGTGGGGTTTTGAAGCCCCAAAAAGTATAAGTCTATGGGGGAAAATATTTTTGGACCCGATGGAATCACGTGATAAACCCCATTTTTGTCTGCTGTGTAAAATTAGCTTCTAAGTGCATTGCTGTTCCTGGGGGCTCGTTTGAAGCCTCGAATTTGGCCTTTTTTGCTGTCGCCATCTTAGTTTTCTGAAGCCAGAAGTGATCATATCTGGACGGGAGTGTGGAGCAGCGGATCTGACTGAGAACCTGACAACACTGCAGCGGTCGCCACGCGTCAATCACAGGACAGCCACGCCCTAAAGTCACCCTGTGCCTGCTTTATCATCTATTTTACTCTAAATGGAGCCCTGATTTACAAGATAAACGTCAGGCTGTATCGAAGACTTGAAACTGGAGATTGAGACCATGAAATAAGAAAATGATAAATAATAATAATAAAGGGAATTAAGAAATAATTCCCCCGCTGGCCATTAGACAGGATGCAGATTAACGACGACTTCACCTTTCGGACACGCAGACAAGTCGCTGATTTTATCATTAAACTCCAATTGTTTTGTCTAAGAGAACCTCATTAACAAATTTGAGGATTTTAAGATATATCATTCTATATTATGGTCATGATTTTCACACCGTTATCTGCTGCAAAGAGCTTATATATTCACACACACACACACACACACACACACACACACACACACACACACACACACACACACACACACTAACAGGACTGGTTATAGGCTTTAAGTGCTCAAGACACATGTAGCAGTTGACATACACTAAGTGGAACACAGAGCAGACGCACACACACACACACACACACACACAGACACACACATACACAGGCACATTACACCTGTGTGAGCACACTGCAACAAACATGAAACAAAACACTCACACACTGGTTCCCACAAACAAACAGACTACAGACTACACACACACACACACACACACACACACACACACACACACACACAACAAACACACACAGACACACACAGACACACACAGACACACACACACCCCTCCTCTTACCCATCTCAGCATGACATCAGCTCGTCCTGGGTTACTCGGCCTCCCGAGTGTCCTGATGGCAGAGATAAGGCAGGAAAGTCACTGATTAGCCGGGAATCTCGTTACACAGGGAGCGGATCCCTCCCTTCTTCCTCCTCAGCTCCTCTCCTCCATCACTGATGCCTTGCATGAGCGATCCTGAGGCCAAATGATGAGCAGAGGAAGCGGAATCAAATGTTAAAAAACAAGGAGATTAAAATCAAACACCTCGTTGCAGACTCATGAATCAGTTGGTTGGATTACAGTTTTGTACGGATGTTAATGGTCATTTGAGGATGATTTTAACGACTTTAACGTCGATCCTCTGACTCTTCATCTTGTGCCATCAGTGGATCAACTCTTGCTTGGTGTGTCAGGGCCCTAAAACACCAACATCATACATTATCAAAAACAGGGATTGTGCACAAAATGTGCAAAAAACCTGTATAGATTTTTTTTTTTTTTTTTTTTTACATTTTTTTTAAATTGCCTTTTTAAAACCTTTTTTGTGCTTATTTTCAGGTAATTGTATTGTAACTTTTTTTTTTTTTTACTATTACTATTTTTTTCCTATTTTTTTAGGCAATTTCTTGTTAAGTTCATTGTCGCCCTCCCATGTTTTTTGAAAGATATCAAACTAATTTGCACAGATATCAAAGGGTTAAACTTAGCCCGCTGATTTAGATTTTCACTCTAATATCAAAAAAAGTTGTATATAGTCCCTATATATATATATATATATATATATATATATATATATATATATATATATATATATATATATATATATATATATATATATATATATATATATATATATATATATATATACATATATACAGTACATTTAAAAAATAATTTTAGAAAAGGCTAGGGAAAGATATCTAGGGAAAGAAAAGAGAAAAACAGGTGGGGAAAAAATGATATAAAAAAATGATATAATTACCATAATATCATATTAAAATCATATTACAACATTTTAGATATGTTTTCTAAGTCATTTCTTCTTTTCTTTTGTTCTTTTTTCACTTTTTTGTTTGTGTATGTTTTTTCTTTCCTTCCCTTTTTTCATCATATTATCAGGTAATTTTCTTGTTTTTTTCTTATGTTTTTCCTCATGCTCTTTTGTTGCTCATCGCCTTCTTCTCCTACTTCTGAAAGAAATCAAGCCAATTAGCTCGGGTTTAAAAGGGTTAAGTGACTGCAAACATGTTTTTGTAATATCTTAGACCGTAAAGCCGAGCGAGGCTGTATGAGCTGTACGTGTTGTTGACTTTGGCGGCCTATTCTTCTGATGTGACGGCGTTTCCCGGCAGTGTTGCGAGGGCGTTGCTGCTTTGCTTTGCTGCCGTTGGGCTCATTGTCTCGGGTACAAGGGGGGCAAACGTATGGTTGAAGGAGCCGCATTTAAGACTCAATCAGTCCTTTGGTGGGGTCCACTGACCCAGAAAATGGGTTTCCACAGCCAGAGGAAATGATACTCAGTAATCACCTTACTGGCAACACTGGAGGAGGAATGCACACAGATCTCACACTAAATACGCTCAACATTTATTCTGAAATGCCTGAGAGAAGATGAAATACCTCGTTAGCTTGAGCCAGAATTAATTTTCAAACCGGTTTCTTTCTTTGACAGTAATCTGTACGTTTGCTTGTTGTATTGTTTACAGCTGCTTCCTTTACTGTTCGTGTTTCCCACACATTCCTGTCATATGCGTCTCATACGAGAGCAGAGCGCAGGTGTATCAGGTGTTCCTCGTGCTACTTTCTCATGGGAGAGATGTGAGATTTCACGGAGTTAAAGAGAAAGACAAATCATCATTTGACAACCTCAGCATTACTGCACCTCTGATTTTATGTCTGTGGAGCCGCGTTAACCCTTTGAGTGACATCAGTTTTCTTATGCTGCCTTCAGGCACCTTTCTAAAGTATTAAAACCTTTGAACTCCGAGCAAGTTTTCTTTCAGAAACTTGGTAAGAAAAGTCTCACAAAACAATAAAAATAAGTAGATTTAAAAAGTTTCCTGCCTGTTTTTCTATTTATTTTTTTCAAATTTATTTTTTCCAATTTGTTTGCCTTATTTTGTCATTTTCATACCAATATTTATTCATTATTCATATCAAGTTTTTTCATGAACTCATACTCATAAATAGATATTTTGAGTTATTTTTTGTAGAATTATAATAATTTTTAAGCAGTTTTTTCATCAGGTCATTTCCTTTTCTTACCCTTTGCCATTTAAAAAAAAAATGTGGCTAATGGCTTGCTCATGTTTTTGAGTGAAACCAATCCAATTTGCATTAGGTATCAAAGGGTTAAAGAGTAAAAATTCAAAAAATTTTGTGGGGTCTTGTCTTAAATTGTATCCTGGTCAAATTAAAGTTTTGTATTTACATCCTACACATTTATAACCGTGACCAGCATCTCTGTATCTCACTGTCAGTCGATCCGTCGGTCCACAAAAAAATTCCAAACATACAGCGGCCACAGTTTCTGCAGAAAAACTGTTACCATCTGAAATATGCGGCCAATTACAGGCTCATATTCAAAGTCTTCATCCTGTGAGCCAAACTAAAAACAGCCAAACAGAGCTGCTGACTTCTTTTTGTTGAAACGTATAAAACCTTGAATGGAGAAATGAAGGAGTTACGTCACTCAAACATACAGAAGCCTGTTCTCAAAAGCTCAAAAAGCGAAGCCATGTGGCCGCTCAGATAACTTTACCAATAAGTGTTAAGTGACCTTCCTCGCTGAACTCCAGCGTACTGCATGTGAAAAAAAAACAAGCCTCTTTCTTTATCCCTGAAGCCAATAATGCCGTATTATGACACAGAGCACATCTGATCCGGGCGGGTCCGGTTCAGTGAAAACATTTTCCCTGTGAGATTCGGTTACACATGCCATTGCATAATCACGAGCGCTTCTAAATGGGTCATTGAGGCACTTGTTATTTAAGATCTTTGGAGGACCTGTTTTGACAGTCATGCCGATTGATCTGGCTCCGAGTCCGGTTTCACATGGGAATTGATTGTGTGATAAAGATAGAAAGATTGATTGTCTCGATTCAGAGCGCATCAGACCTTTATGCAGCAGACAAACACTCGATTAATAAATGTAATTGGGTTTTTTAATACTTATGTGGTCCTTAATAAAAATTAATTTACAGTAAATGAGAGTTAAAATGCAGCGGAAATATTGAATGTTGCAGAACTTGTTCTCACACTGAGACTGGTGCTAACACATGAGAACTCATGACAAGTTTTAATTAAATAAATCACAAATAAAAAGTTAAAATGAGTAATAAAACGCATCCTTCTTCAGTTTGATACGCTCATGGATTTGACGCTTCGAGTTTGACATTTTAGCCATTGCCATCATTTTGTTTTTACCATATTTGAGAAGGCTTGGTTTGGTAAATTTCTGCAAACCACAGATATTTTCAGTAGTTTGTTATCACGTAGTGCATAAACGGAAACGATACGTTTCTTTACATTTCAACAACACTGTGGTCAAAGTTAGGTTGAGGCACAAGAGCCACCTGGATAAAAAGAAAACGATCATGTTTGGGCTTAAAAAATACAGTTTTGGTGGCACAATCACTGCTGGAGAAGCAGTTGATGTCGCTGTAAACACAAAACAAACAAACAAACAAACAAACAAACTCTTCTCAATAAAAAACAACCTCTTTTCATGCCACAATCACAGCAAAGCAGCGATGTCTCTGTAAAACACTATTGTTTTTAGTGGTTTTAGTGGAACGGTGGGAAAAACAGGGACAAGTCGCCAAAAAACACCCGTATTTTTTGGCTTTTTAGCAGTTACACCTCGCTTAAAACAACTGGGTTTGTAGTTTAAAGAAAAAGTAAAAATGACAAAATAAATTATTTTAAAAAATTACCAATCAGCACCTCTAAAGTTCACTAAAAAACACTCATGTTCGCTCCTGTACAAAACCAGAATAGTAAAAATGCCGATTTGTGGTTTCACCAGCTGTTATGTACAAAAACAACAGATCCTCAATAGTCCATACGATATCGAACAAATCCGCATCCCACAGATGGCTTTGTCATGTTATGTACTGAATGTAAAGTTACGTAAGTTAGGCTTTGAAAATTAAACTTGGAGACGACGCATCTTAAAATGACTCAGTGTTGACTTGAGTTCACAGCGGACACAAACACCAGTCTCCTGGGGGAAAGTCCTGTGTTTGTTTGAGTCCTCTACCACCACAATCTGTGTCCTTACATGGACTTTTGCTCTTTATACTACCTCATGTTTTACTCCCGTCAGTGTCACATGATCATGAATATGTGGGTTGTATATGAGTTGTAGTTTATTACTTTTTGTCGGTATATGTAAGAACATGAAAACAGCCTGACTAAAATGTCTTCCTGCTAAGATAAGCTAACCTTTCCTGGCCTCAGCTTTATATTTAATGTATGTTTATAAGAGTGGTATCAATCTGTTAATCACATCCCCAAAAATTGTAACTATTTCCTTAAAAAAATTCAAAATATTTTCCGAAATGCCAAATTGAATTACATATATTCCAATTTAATTACAATTCATTCATAAAATCCCCCTCTGTGTGGTCTGGTTTTCATCTTGTCTCTTTGTATTTTGTTTTGGCTTCTTATGTGAAGCTCACAACACAGCACAGAGTGACAAAAAGAGAAACTTTGGGATAAAACAACATTGTGATTTCTTCCGTGTCTCTACCTGTGCCTGAGCGTAAGTGCGAGCAGATGGCCGAGGTGATGAACTGAGGGCGGACGATAAGATTTATGGTGACGTCCCTGGGCAACACAATGTGTGCGAGATAAAACTCTGCTGCCGTGTTTGGTTTGAGTAAATATTTTGGAGGGTGGATGGTGGCAACCGTGTGACTGGTCTGTCACACTCAGAGCCACTGCTCATGAATGAGGAGTGAGAGGAGGAAAACTGTTTATCCCGCTCCTTCATGGTGTTTAATGTGGTTATGTTTGTTTCCAGTAATGATAAACTGTAAGAAAAGAGGAGTTTACAGACCTGAAAGACGTGTGTCGTAGTCTCAGGCGCCACCGTGAGGTCACTTCTGGTACAGCACAGTACGTCTGCTGGCCTGCAGATGGATATTGATGAAATGTTAGTGTTTGGATCAAAGTTCAATCAAAATAAATATGAAGGAAGTTTTCTTTTTTTGCAGAGTAACATTTAAAATATTTTACAGCTTCACAGGAAAACAGCACAAAACTTTATCTATGAATAAATCCAAAATGTTTGGTCCGTTTATATGTTTTCTTTCAGGTGGGGAGCAAAACCGTCACTCGGGCTGCTGCAGGGCAGAGCAGAGTGAGTCACAGACACGAAGCTGCAGACTCGTGTGTCACTGTTTGCCCGCATTTATTTGTGTTTGCACTTCTGTGACTGTGCAGCAAAATTAAACAGCGCTCATGTGTTATTTTACTGCCAGATTTTTTAAAAAGAGCTAAAAAAAGAGATATTCTGGCTGAAAGAATGGAAATTGAGGCAACATTTTATGCAATGCAGCTTAAAAAACTGGTCACGCTGTTGACATTTAATTTCCCATCTTAGGAAATGGATTTTACGAGGAAAATGGGACAAAGAGATCTTTTTTTGTGAGAGTAAATATCTAAAAATGATTTATTTTTATAGGTTCACCACACTGTGTGTTTGCGTATCTCGTGATACAGTGTCTGCTGGCAGAACTGAATGTCCCTTTTCACAGAAAACATGTTGACATGTTTTTGGAGACAGAACAATGACAGTTTTGACATCAAAAATAAAATTTGGCTTTAAAAAAAAGAAAGAAAGAAACATTATCAATGAAAAATAAGACACAGGCTTTAAAAAAATTATGTTGATTATTAATATTTTTGCAATGTGATGTGTTTATCCATAACAATTTTCAGTTTTTTTTAATTCAAAAATTATTGTTATCATATAATTTCATTTATATGAAGAAAGGCATTTTCTTGTTGTTATTGTATTTCTTTTTTCTTCTTACAATTATTTTCAGTAATTGTCCTGTGATTTTTTATACTAATTTCTTGCTATTTTATGGGCCCATTTCTTGTCAAGTTGCTTTTGAGAAATCTAGCCAGTTTGCTCTTGTATCAAAGGGTTATAGAAAGTCCAGAAAAATTATTGTTTCTAATATTATTTGCACAAAAGAAACTATGTGATGCAACAAGGAAAAACAAAAATTCACTATCTTGTTTTGATGCAGGACAAGTAAAACTAATTGTTGTTAAAGTGTTAACTAAAGCTGCTGAATACATGCAATGGAGTAAAAGATACAATATTTATCTCTGAAATGACTGGACCATAGACTTGAGGAAAAATAAAGTACAAGTACCTCGAAGTGTGCAACACCTGTGCTGTCCCCGTCTAACCAAAATGTCCTCTGGGGAAAAGACTTTTTGTACATGGTAAATTATTTTTAGGTCATTTTTTGTTTTTTATTATATTTTTGTGTTATTTTGCATGTTTGTTAGTCAATCGATTATAATAACCACCAGCTCAAATAACCTGACTGGCAACTTTGCTGTAATCATTGATGTGAGGTGCAATCATGTATTTGGGCACTAGGTGGCGTCAATCACCAACTGTTGTATTTTTGAAGTTGGCTCTTAAGCCTCCAGTTGAGAAGTGCACAGAGTAGGTGAGAGTGCAGGGAACTTTATAAAGCCTTATCTTATTCTAAAAATAATAATAATAATAATAACTTGAAGGATAATGATTCAGTTTGTATTAAATCTGCTGTTCTGTGTCAACAATCTAAAAAAACCCCAAAAAACAAAGAAAGAAAGAGTGAGAACATAATCACTTTAAATGTTCTAGCGTTTTCCTCAGAAACAATTTATAAACTCAGACAGAAATAATCCGCCACAATCATCACTTGTGTGCTGGCGTAATTATCTGCACACACTCTGCTCTCCGATTGTATTATTTATTTATTTTTTTTCAAATTTCCAAATACATTCCCATCTCAACTTCTCAAATATTGCCTCTGGGTCAGTGGCGTTCATGGCTACACACGATGTGTCCCCCTGTGTCTGGGGTTGACATTTTGGGCTAGTGTGTCAATTAACCCTTGCTGAGTGCACTGTGTCTTTTAAAAATACACTTTCATTTTTAAGTATGCATCCCATGAGTTTCTGCTTATGGGATGCAAACAGTCCTTTTCAAAATAAACTTACAATGCTGATAAAACACCTCCTATTTAGGTTTGTTTCCTTGTGCAACTAAAGCACCAGGTTCAGCAAAAAAATCAGACTCGCGGGTAAAAGTCCAGGGTTTGTTGGACCTGTCCACCTTACAAAGACTTTCCAGCTCTTTGTGTTACGTCGTTACCAGCAGTGTTTCAAACTGATCTGCCTTGCAGCATATTAAACCACCACAAAGGTTTTTGTCTGTCCGCTTAATGAACTGATGCCACCTGGTGCTGTATCACACCGACGTGAACGCGGGCTTTTGCTGTGGCTGTCTGACAGAGCGTTCACGGGCATGTACCCCCACAGCATTCAGGTGAGGTCAGGGCTTTAGAAAAAAGTTTGCAACCAGGTGCCAGACCGCAAAAAGCAGGTATCCAAGAGACACAGTGCTGAAGAAACGTTGTCCATTTCACATATTTCTGTGAGACTGAGCTGCATTATTGTGTTCTTGCTTATATTCCTATTTTCATTCACAATAAGTCCTAAATAATCACCATCCTCTGACATAATCCTAAAATCTCTGCAGCATTATGCGACGCAGTCCTTTGTGGGTGCTTTTATCCATTTAAACGATCCATTATCATATCAAGATGATGTCCGAACACTCAGCTCAGAGCCAAAGATCAAACAGAAGCTGAGGTCGTGTAGATCGGTCCGCTGTCTCTTTCTATTTCTTGTCTTTCAGATGTTTTAGATAAAAGTTTTATTTTGAAAGATATTGCTGAAAAAAAACCAAAATCTAAGGAACTCCATTAAACTTCTCTGTGGAAGTTCAAGATGAAAATGCACAAATATTGCCCCCAGTCCTCCGCAGTGTCAGTTACACTCACGGCTGATGGAGTTATCATGGTGGCGTTTATCTTGCGCTCCGTGGATCTGTTTTCTTCACCGCAGCGAGGAGCAGCGTTTCACTCTTGCCCACTTGTTTGACCTCTGGGGGAAATCCAGACAATCTGGTAATGATGTCACTTTTCCGAGCCTATCAAGACCAATTAGCGTACGACGCGAGGACACGTGCACACGGGCGCAGACAGACACACATAAACACGCATTAAAAAGGCGCACACACACACTATAATTAAGAAATAGACTTACATAAACAGAGTAATACAATATCTTAAAACCCATTTAGAGAGAGCGCTGAAATAAACCTTTGGCTTATTGCATTTGTCAGGTCTTTCAAACTGATTGGTGCTCTTGCAGACGTTTCTTTTTTTTCCTGCAGACTGATGAAATATTGTGCAGGGGATGAGTGAAATCTTGCCTGCTCTGACACACCGAGATTGTTAGAAAGAGGTCTGGAAGGCCGAGCGGAGGAGCAGCAGGTAATAATGGTGGGCTTTTTGGAGCAGGTTTCACCCTCTTTTTTTTTTTCCTCCGAGTCCGTGGGTGTAGAATAACAGCGCTGTGACCCGGTGTCTCGTCCACATGACAGATTGACAGAAACACTATTTCTCTCTGTCTTTTTTCCTGCAGTCGGATACAAATCTCTCAAGCGTTCTTTTCTTTTAATGAGAAAGTGAGCATGTAAAATGAACGGGATACAGACACGGGAAAGATCTGGTGGGACTGGAGCCAGCGGAGTCCAGTTAACCGGGGGGACGCTGGAGAGGACGTTTCATTAAGATCAAATATTATTTGTGGTTAGTGGAGTTTTGGAGCCCAGAATTTCTTATTAATAAATAAAACGGACTAAATGTTTTGTCTGCAAAATGTAATGATGGTCCTTACGAAGCAGACTGTGATGAACATAAATACAATACTATAATATAAATACTGACCGGAGACATTGGAAACTCCAATTACAGAAGAAGACACTGAACTTCTGCTCATAGTCACACGCTGCCTGCAGTCACTCCCTATGTAGTGAACTATATTTACCCTCCACCACTTTATTTATGTATCCCAATTCTGAGTGTGAAAAAACAGTGTCCACGGCATTATCAGAACTCACTGCTTACAATCCTACAATGCAATGCTCCCTATTTTATAGACGCAAAAATTACAATTTTGCAGCACTTCACCTGCAAAATATCAATGATGCATAACTGTTATTAGTCTCACTATAGAGGAAGCCACCGAGAGTCAGCTATTTAAAAAGTATTTGACACTTTTATGTATTAAAGGTCCAGAGTGTATGATTGGCAGAATTTGGTGTATAATATTCATAAAGTTTTCATTAGTTCATGAACACCCGCAAACACAAATTGTTGTATTTTTGTTACCTTAGAGTGAGCTGCTTTTATCTGCACACAGAGCGGGTCCTCTTCCATGAAGTCTGCCATGTTGTTTCTACAGTAGCCCAGAAGGAAAACACAGAAATGTTAAATTTACACATCCTGATCAGGAAGAAATGACCACAAAGACACAAAAAAAAGACAAAAAAGACACAAAAGTATCTCAAAGAGACAGTAAACAAACGCAAGGAGACACAAAATTATTTCAAAGAGAAACAATACAGCCACAATGAGATGCAAATGACCTCAAAAAGACAAATATTAGCTCAAAGAGACACAAAAAAACCACAAGAGACACAAAATAACCCCAAAGAAACACTAAGCAAACACCAAGAGACAAAATTTTACCTCAAAGAGACACAAAACAACCACAAGAGACACAAAACGACCTGTCCTGTCTATAAAGCCCTACATGGCCTTGCACCTCAATACCTGCCTGACCTTTTAAATATAAATCTTTTTGGGGTTTTTTTGTTTATTTTTTCCATTTTTCAGCAGCTGTGGTAGAGACAGACAGGAAACACGGGGAAGGAGAAGGAGGCTTGTGACATTTTAGGTCCTTGGCTGTAATCAGACAGGACATTGCAGTATGTAAGTACATGTACTGTTGTAATGTGTATATACGTATATTCAGTATATATTAAAGGGCAGGCTTGCAGTTTTTCCACCTTAAAACAATAACAGGCCCGTGTATACGCTGAAAGAGTAACTGGGTTGCTGTAATTGTTTCTCGTGCTCATACCAGCCGTGATGTGACGCTTGAATATAAAATGACATGTATTATGGAGGAGCACTCTAGTCTGAAATATTGAAATATTTCACATTTTCACAGAAAAGTTTTAGGATGATGGTATTTTGTTCTCACGAGGAAAATGTGCTGACCCACGCTCGCGAATAACTTGGCATCATTTTTAAAAAAAATCATTTTTAGCACCGTCTGTGGAAACGTCTTTGGGTTCGTGCACGTGCAGCGGACGCTCTGTTTGCATCCGGCCAGACAAAGAATGTAGATTTACAAGCCTGCGCAGCCATGCAGATGTGGAACCAACGAGCAAGTGTTACGGTGTATCCCCTGGTGTGCGAGTCCACCGTCTCCTCTCCTCGCCCCCCTTCCCACATCCACACCCCTCCTGGCCTTCCACCTCCCCCCACCACACCTCCTCCTCTCCCTCCACTCCGTCCACCTCCTCCTCTCCTCCGTCCCTTCCCCCCCGTCAGCAGCAGGAGCTGCAGCATCCCTGCTGGGCCCTGCCTGTTTATCTCTTCCGAAGCAGCCATGATTAATGAGGCCCTGAACACATCCTCTCTTTCCCCTGGACCCGGGGAGCCCCACAGCTGAGTAAACAGGCCCAGCCGCTGTTCCACCCCGCTGCCACGATCCCGGGCCCGAGGTGGGCCGACAGGGAACCCCCACTGCAGGTAGCGACTCACGAAATCTGTCAGAGCGCTGCATCACCGAGAGCCCAGATATATCATCGTGTAAGAGATCCAACAAGAAGTCATCTGGGTGTCAGTGGGTGAAGGAAAAAAAGACGTACGCTCATTTCAACTTCAAGAAAACCCTCGTAATGCTCGCTCTGTCTCTGAACATGTGTGGCACGCACACACACACACACACACACACACACACACACACACACACACACACCAGCTTCTTATGGTCAAACAGTTCATGAGAAACTTTAAAAACACGCTGTGGCTGCAGATTTTTACTTTCTTAGTTCTTTAAAATGCATGTGATGAGAAAGTGTTTTTGTCTGATGTCAATGTAACTGAGTACATTTACTCAAAAGTACTGTCTTAAGTGTAATTTTGAGGTACTTTTCTTAAGTATATTTATGCTACTTTACACTTATTCACCACTACACTTTGGAGGCAAATATTGTACTTTTCACTGCACTGCATTTGACAGATTTAGTGACTAAATAAACTAAGAAATGACGATGTATCTTTATACATTATTAAAATGCAGCCAGATGAAATTGTTGACTTTGTCCATTTCTGCTAACCAGACGTTTTTGCACGTTTTATACGTATTGTATCAACTTTTTTAGAGTGACGCAGTTTATGAGCTGATTTTGTTAGCTGGTGTTGGAGGGGATGGTGGATGGTGGACGCCTGCAAAGCTGTTCGAGACCAACAGGTAACAAAACTGCTCTTGTTTTATCAATCAAGTCACTGCTGAGTTTCCAGCGTCTTTTTAGGCACCAAACAAGGTGTTTTTGGTGAACTGTCACTGCATTTCCAGCAGATTTTCAGGCCCAAACATGATTTTAGTCATCATCAGATTTTTATTGATTTTTGCTGTTTTTTAAGACGCTTTTCAGGCACCAAATGTGGGTGCTTGGTAGCGACACATCATTGTATTTCCATCGGATTTTTGGCGACCCAGTGCCGTTTTTCCAGTGGCTTTTTTGTAGTGACCCTTTGCTGTTTTTCCAAATAATTTCTCAGTGACCTATTGGTGTTAATCCAGGGGCTTCCAAGGCACCAAACATGGGTGTTTTAAGTGGCCAATCACTGTTTTTCCAGCAACTTTTTTTATTAAGTCATTGCTGTTTCCATCAGCTTTTTAGCGAACAGTTTTAGTGACCTGTTGCTGTTTTTCCAAAACTTTTCAGTTACCTAAAGTGGGAGCTTTATGGTGATACATCACTGATTTGACATCATTGCTTTTCATGTCAGGATTTTACCCTCAAAAGCAGGTATTTGAGGGCAAAACATAATCTTTTCTGAACCCCGACCAAGTGTTTTTTTGCACCTAAACATGATCACACGTTACTCACAGCACTGTTGAAACGTAAAGTTTAAATGTATCTGCTACATAATATCATGTTCAGTATCTGTGGTACACAGAAACATATGATGCAAACATTTTTTTCAGCAGCTGGACTGTAAAATTAGCTCCACCTTTACCCGCCACAGCATTAAAGTGCAGATTAATGCACGAATAATAATGATCTAATAATATAACATATGATTCTGAAATGGGCCGTTCTGCATAAAACATTTGATGCTAATATATTTGTACTTTAACTTAAGCTTTTAAATGCAAGACTTGAAACAGAGTATTTTTACAGTGGTATTGCTACTTTTACTGAAGTAAAAGGTCTGAGTATTTCTTCCACCACTGCGAGTGAATTTACAACATTAAGAATCCGTAAAGCGCCACGCAAGCACAGATGATGAATTTATTATTCCAGTGAAACTGCAACAGTCCCCTCAACCCAAGTTTACTGCAATTATAAATATATTCCCTCCTCAGACGAAAGGATTTGGTAATTACAAATAATAGGCACTAACTATAAATAACCAGCACTTTCTCTTAAAAAATATTCTTTAAATCTCATAAAATTCATGTGGAGGTTTATATAAACCACATGAATTTTTGGGGGATGAATATTGTCTGCTTACTTGCAAAGATATCCACCATGAGCAATACCAGATTCTTGCAAAAGATTTTCTTTTGGCAGCAGGTTTGGAGATTGATCTGTTGATCCCCGTGCACTGACAGGACGGCTAATCAAAACAGATACCTAGACGACAAAGGCATTACTTGCGGGCAGAAAACAACATAATTGCCAGCAGCATATGGAATTCAGAACAGCTTTATTTAGTCGCTCCCAGGGCTGAAAATACTTTCCACGTCTAGGAATACCATGTGTCAAATATAATCTGTAATCATGACAAATTTCTCCTGACTTGTGTACTGTTTCTGGTACTTATCAAGAGTTGCCTCCGCTCGTGTCCAGCAGAGCTCCCAGTTTGTTTAGGACAGACGCCGGTGCCAAACGTTTGTTTCTCATGTCAGGCTGCGGTGTCAAATGTTATGTTCCAGACCCGGCAGGGGAGCTCTCGCCTGAACAACCCTGAACTGCATTTAACAACTCTAACGCCCGCCATCGCCTTCACAGGTGATGTGACACACAGCGGTCGCTTCACTTTTGGGGCCATTTGTTGATTTGCATTTCCTCTTTTGGGTGTGTTTGTCTTTAAAAGTGTTGGACGTAACACCCCAAACAACAGCGTGTGCAGCAGTTGGATAACGGTTTAACAACTTTGTTGCACCTTTTGACAACATTTATATCAGTACTGAGTGTAACTCCGTTATTGCACCACTTCACTGAGTATTTACTTAAATGAGTATTTCTGTGATCAAACAGCTGCAGCAGATGTGAAACTTTCTTGTACAAAAGGATAATATCAGTTTATTAGAATCACATCCTTTGGATTTGGCCGACATTTCTATCAGTTATAATAGATTTGTATTCACTAAAGTAAGAAAAAGTGGCTTCCTGAAGACCTGAAGGCTTAAAACATTATTGTTTACTTCGGCTTTCAAATACACCGCACACAGAACTTCTTTTTAATCTATATGCATCTTAATTTGCTCGATTTTGCTTCTTGTTTTAATAGTTTTAATGCATTTTTTCTTTTTAATCTTTAACTCTTTTTTTGCTTGTTCTCACTTCTTGCTTTTAATGTCTTTTGATTTTAAATTTTCTCATATTTAATGTATTTCCATGCCCTTGTAAAGCACATTGAGTTGCCTTGTGTCTGAAGGGTGTTGTATAAATACACTTGCCCCGCCTGATAAAATGTACTGCAAAGATAAGACTTCAGTTATTTAGGGAGTCTAGAGATTTAGTATTGGACCTCCATAAAGTCGGGAGTTCCTGTATAGATTCTGGTACCTGGAATTCACCACCGGTACCCAACATTACCTGTTATTTTTTGAGGTATTTTGCTTTTTCTGCAATAATGAAAACGTAATTTCTGAAAAAGCAGGAGTAATGCAAAAGACTAAATGCGTTAGTCTTCTGTCTCTGTGTACTCCTTCATAACTAAACTAAACTTCATGTGTGAAACTGTCGCAGAACCTTTTAAAAATTGATTCTTATTAGATAAAAACATCCCAGTCACTGAACCACCTTTATTCCAGGCATGTGCTGCAGTTTATCGTCTGATAAAAGCTCTTTTTTAAGCGCTGCCTGGTGGCTTTTTGGGAAGAGTGATGAGAGGTGGATGTGTCCCCATCAGCTCTGACGCTGCTTTAAGTGTGTTTGGAGGATGTGAGCGTCCTGCCTGCACATGTGTGAGTACGTGTTTGTGTGTGTGTGTGTGTGCATCCATGTGAGTGTTAAGGAATCCCCTGGTAGCTAAAACCTTTATGTATGCATCTGTGTGTGTGTGTGTGTGTGTGTGTGTGTAATGGATACAGTGGTCTCCAGCATCAGGGCCGTCTCACCAGGACTGGATGACGGACTGGTTGGCAGGGGGCGCCTGGCCTGTCTGTCCCCATGTCTACCCATCTGTCTCTGGGCTCGGCTCGGGGAGGTGTGGGCTGAAGGATGGGGAGTCGGGCAGATGTGCAGCCATTAAGTGGTGACATGAGTCTGAGAACCTGTGGGAAGGCAGAGCCAGGGATTACAGAGAGTTAGAGTTAAACCTGGTGGGCATTCAGACAGAAAAGACCCCACATTTTTATTTAAATATTTATTCCATATGTATATTATATGTTTCTTGATGTAGCGCAAGAGTTAATCTACAAAAACAGATTAAAGCCAATATTAAAGTGAATCAACCAACAACACTTCTTTCCTGGATTACACACAAAGATAAACATGTTTCAGGAAAATAAACAAAAACAGAGATGTGCTTTTGTAAATGGAGCCCTCGTGTATATTTCTACAGTCATCAGAAAGCAAATGTTGAGGTTATTGAGGGCTGACACCTTTAATTTAAATAAATGTTGGCTGCGAGGTAGTTTGGTGGACTGTGAGTGTGAATCTTTCTCTCTGCAGATAATCTCACAAACGACTGCACCCTCAGCTATGATATTTTTTGTGTATATGTATGATTGACTGTTTAACTTCGTCACTGACTCCTCGCTCCTTTAAACCAGCCGATCAGGGCCACAAGTTTTTTGGAAAACAACACGCCTGACTGTCTGTTGGAGCTACATGTTGTGGGTTAAAAGATAAACATCCATAGAAAAGTTTGGTCTCATTTTGAGCATCTGCAGATTGATTTCATACTTGATACGATATGATCCCCTAAAGGCACGAAACAAGATAAATCTGTGCCTGTTTTTGTTATCTTTGCCACCACTTTGACTGTGAGGGACACCCAACCCCTTGCTCACTTTGACAAACAATCGGCACTTTGCCGAAATAAGTAAAAGGTGGCTAGAAATTTACCTAAAAATCAGTTTTGAAAAAGAAGAAGGCGTTATTAGAAAATTAACACAAACACGGGGGAAAATATCCAGAAAACTATATTTATAATTCAAATTTAAAATTATGTTCCAATAAAAAAAAATGTTTCTCCCGGCACTATTTCGTGGGCATTTTCTTGTTCGTTCTTTTCTCTTTTTGGTCTATATTCAGGTATTTTCTTGTGATTTTTTTCATGAATGTTTTTGCTCATTTTTGGGCCACGTCTTCTTCTGCTGCTCATCTTCTCCGAAGGTTTCCGAAAGAAATGGAGCAAATTTGCTCAGGTTTCAGAGGGTTAAGTGAGAATATTGTTTTTATTTGGGTGAACTTTTTGTTTAAACTTATTAATTCCCCTAAAAACGGGGAGGTTGTAACTCCTGCTGTTGTTCCTTTGTGAATCTAAATGTTGAAACTATCTGTGGGTGCAGCATCTGTGTCTCGCTGTCTGAAGTGGCGGTGAGAAACAGCTGGTCTGAGGTTCGACGTGAGTGTGCGCCGAACCGGAGATCTCGTTTCAGTTCGGGAGAAGATGTAAATGGTGTGTGATGGCGTTTGCGTCCATGTGTAATGTGTGTGTTTGCGGTCGTGGCGGCGTGTGTGTGTGTTTGCAGATTGCATGTGTTTGTGTGTGTGTCTGGCAGTGCGTCTCAGTATTGTTCTGTGCGTGGTCATGTATGTGAGGTTAAATGATCACGGCCTGTCTGAGCTCTGCCTCCCCTCCCAGGAGGCCGTTGGCTGTTCGTTGGAAAAGCTCTCTGACGCTCTTCCTCTGTCTTTCATTCTCTCTGTCTGTCCGTCTGAACACAAACGGAGGTGCTGCCTTCGTGAGGCACAAATCCCCACTTCCTCTGAAACTTCCAGCGCCGCTTTTTTCCTGTCCAAATTCCACAGCCATTAAACTTTCCTGGCAGGAATTCAGAAAACAACTCAGAGGAGAGAAGGATGGAGGTGGAGGGGGGTGGGGGGTGCACTCCACCCTCCCACACCCCCCTCGCTTCACCCCAACCTCTTGTCTCCTCGGCTCTGGATATCACAGATCTGCGCTCCTGCCGACTACCTTAAATAAAGATCTGACTTCATACTTGTTTTCGTTGCTGATCAGGTTTCCTCAAAAGCGTCTACCGGTTTTCACAAAGGGTCAAAACGAGGTCCCCCGTCCTCCACAGACGTCCCTCCACTCACTCGGATGATATAAACCATGCTCAGATTAGTCTAAGGTAAATATTCAACCGGCGGCTGTGATTTTTGGGGCTTTATTACCGCCGGTGGTAGTCCCACAACACAAACAACATGGCCTCCCACTCAGCGGGACAGCTGAGGGCGAGGTGGTGGTGCTACCGTGTTGGACGGCTTCTCACTTTCTCACTTTCTGCGGATTGTGTCGGAGGGAAATTACACAGAGCTTAAGTGACTTTATGGCCGTTTGTGGAGCCGCAGCTGGTGTTTGGACAATAATAAAATAAGAAACTGGCATTAAAACTGTGCGCACACATTAAATTAATTTTATATTTTTACTTTTTTTTGACCCGTCTGTAAATCTTTAGTGTTGCAGTATGGCAAGACAGAAGAACCTCAGTGACAAAAAAGACATTTGCTGTCAGGCTGAGAGTTTGTCCAAACCGTATTGGAAATTTTGCCAAAATCTGCATATGGTAACTATATACATGAATAGATGCATACATGAAAGCCTTGTTTCCACCAAGCTGTCGGTCACAAATTAGACAAGTTATTCATTTTTGCGTTCCTATTGTCAAAGTTGTGGACGTTACCAGTATACCAGTCCACTTCATACTGTGTCTTCACCAGCCGTCCATCAGGCCTCAAATTGCCCAAATTGGAATGCGAATACAGAATATGCCTGATGGAAACACATCAATTTCGAAAAAAACTATTTATTACAAAAAAACCCAAAACGCTTGCATGACGTATTTTATGCAATTCGAATGAGCTTTATTTCGCAAAACTGCAAGGGAGCATGGAGCGGACTGATGTGACATTTTGATGACGTGTTATGTGTGTGACTCACTGCGGGAGATTTAAAAAGAAGCTAGCAACAGTTAGCAACTAACTAAGTAGAGGAACAGCAGCCATGAATGTCCGCAAATGGGAAAAACAACGAGGTCCAGGAGCTCCTTACGATCCGAGCAGAGGACAATATCAGCAGCTATATAACAGAGATTGTGTTTATTATTGTTACTGCCATATTATTATTATGCTGCCGACACGTTACATGTCATGCCTGCCACGCCTCTTTTGAGTCTGCAATGCCGGCATGCTACCTAAAATCACACGCTGGAGCGAGATGATGCTGCCGTTGTTTGGTTCTGTGTTAAAATGTAAAGGTGGTTTAAAGAAAGGACATTACCGCAATTTTTTTTTTCACATAAAGAAGAAAATTTAAACAGCTGAAAATTAGGCTAAATGAGAAAACATTTAACTTCATCTGTTGTTTAGATATTTTACTGTAGACGGACACCTTTACACATGTCGGTCTGACGTGTAAACACTGTTTTCAAAATGAGCTGACAGACTGTGAAAGAGGAGGAGAGGGTCACTTAGGGCAGAGGAGGTGGGAACAAGTCTCACTTTCCTTCAAACCTCCACCCAAAACACCTCTCACACACACACACAAACACACACACACACACCCCAAAAACCAGCCTCTGTAATGTGCCTGTGGTGTTGAGCCTTGAACTTTCCCTCTGTCACCTTCCTCAAGCTTTATCTTTTTAACTATCCCAAATCCCCGGAGATTTAGTGGCCGCACCAGCTGCTCAGACTTGTAAAACCAACAGAGGGACTGATGAAGAAAGGTGTGTGTGTGTGACAGAGAGACGGACAGCTTGCGAGCCCAGATAGTGGGACTTAAATGAGAACAATCTGGGCTGCCTGTGAGAGCCGACTAACGCAGAGAGAGAAAGAGAGTGAGAGACGGAGCGTGGGCGGGAGAGGGGACGGGGAGTCAAAGCTCTCGTCAAAGAGGAGAGGGATTGACAGGAGGAGGAGAAGAAAGTCTCAGACACCTGCGGCGGAAGAACACTGTTTGGTTGAAGACGAGGAGGAGGAAGGGAGGGGGACTGCAGAGCTCAGACCGGGCCGGACCAGACCAGAGCACGCTGGGCTGGCTGCTGCAAACAGCCGCGCTGTAATAACTCAGGGGCTGGGGGGCTGAAAGGTGATAGCCTGGCAGGAATTGGTTTACAGCCAAGACGGCCGACACTTGTGGACGCTGAGACTTCCCCTTCAGACAGAGCTGAGCTTAAATGTAATCGGTGTAGCTTTCCTGAGTGTTCGTGTGCGCAGACCTGCGGCGAGTCGAGAGATGGAAAGTGGATGACGGAGCGATGAAGACTGGCTGAGGGGCTGTGATGATGTGAAGCAGGGAGGTGGCGTTGTATGGAGCGGGACAGGAAGGGACAAGAATACAGTCGGTTGGTTTCACACCAGCTGGTGCCCTCGACTGTATTTGGTTTATCTAGCAGTGTTTTTGATGTGGTGTTAAATGGCCAGAATAATGCGTCAGCCTGACAGTAGGAAGTGTTGAGGCTAAAGAGATTAAATCCAAGACACAAAAGCTACAAAAGCGACATGCTTCCCTATAGACTTCCTCAGATACATTTCTTATTTTTCTGTGCTCACATCCCAAACAGATTCTCTTCAAAGCTGTGATTGTGCACGGCCTGGTTTCTTAAAAAATGGATCAGGAGCAGAACAATCTCAGTGGATTTAGTCGGTGGACAGATGGTCGGCACCAAAAAGTGAGATTAGTCGGTTAGTGAGGTTATGTTCAGCCGAAAGACCAGTTTTTGTTCTGAGTTAAAAAACTGGAATAAAAGCACCTTTCACTGATCATCTCCTTTGGAAAAAGCATCACTGTAGAGTCAATAATCAACTAATGAGCGATCAACCTGTTTTCATTCCCAAGTTGTCAAATATTTGTTCTTGGCATCAGTTTTTGATTTTCAGAGACAACATGTCAATTTATGCTCATTACATTATTGTCTTTTCAAAATAAACTTTTATTTTTCACAGGATATGTTCAGTTTCTGCTCAATGAATCAAATGAAACCCAGAAGGGGAGCGACTCCACTGACATGAATAAGAGCCATCTTTTAAGGTTTACTTCCTCAGGCTTGGGTGACAGAGTCTGTGGTTAGGTTTTAAAACAAAAACCTTTTAGTTCGACTTAAAATCAGTAAATTTGTTACGGGCATGACGTAATTAATCACTAGAATACTACGCTGTTATTAGAATAACTCCATTGACTTTTGGTTTCAAACTGGACACAAACAGCGGTCTCCTGGGTGAAAGTCCAGAGTTGGTTTCATGCAGAGTGCAGAGTCTTTGCTGTAGTTACATCTCCTAAATCCATCCTGTCCTCCTAAATGCTAGTTGGCAGTGAGGTTTTAATGTGACTGTGTTGAGTTTCTGTGAAGGGCTGTAAACTTTGATTGATTACAAACCCAAAATACGCATAAAACATGGTTTAATGGCGACAATATTAAATAAAAGTACAAAATTTGGCTCCTCTAAGAGGTTCACAGAGAAAACACATCTTTTGACAAACACAACATGCTAATGTTACTAGCACAAGCCTAAGATATGTTACACTTCATAAATGTGTTTTTGCTTATATAGTATTTTACAAAGGTCGAAGTAGGCTTGATCAACACGTTTTAGGATTCACGTCTTTAACGCATCATGTGACTCGTTTCGTGGGACTGCGCAGAGAACCTGAAGAAGAAAGTCTGGGTGGACAGAGCTGTTTGATTTCTTTGTGGTATCATCGTTATCTTTTTCTGAGGTTTTAGGGTTTGTCGACTGCTCAGGCAAAGAAACCCTGGCTCTGCTGGACCTGCTTCATCAGTACTCGGCGTGAAGGATTTGATAAAAATACGCAGAGTTGACCAGAAATAAAGTTTAACCCTGCTCAAGTTCAGCTGCAAAGCAACACACCGCCTCCAGAAAGGCGCTGCATCGTCCAGTCTTACAAGTTCTCAGAGGGTTACTGTGAAACACGAATGCTGTCTTGCTGTTTACCTGGAAATCATCGCAACAAAAGATAAATGATTTCTGCTGTTGAAACTTTCCACAGTGGTAAAATCCTGTCAGAGTAAATAACAAACTGCTGCGCAGTGTTTTGAAGTCTGATGAGCCAGAACATCGGATCTATTTCTCAAACTGGACTTCTGAATCATATTACCAGAACATTAAAAAACCTGCCACACCTACGCAGACTCCTTTTATTTTTTAACCCAAGGCTGTTTTCAGTCTGCAAACCTGAACCCAAAAAGCACAACACACAGGCAGACAGGTTAATGTAAGAGTTCACAGTTGCTTGAGCTGACGAATAAGGCAAACTTGCCCGGAGAGGAGTGAGGCAGGGAAGCAACGAAGACGGACGGCTTGTTTGCAATAAAATTTTGAGCATCAAATATTTAATTTCCTGTATTCTGGTGAATTTTTATGCACCAGTTTGTGCTTTTTGCATCAATTTGTGGTGTAAATGTCTTTAATTTTCTCACAATAAATGCTTATATTCTAAATATTGAGGAGGACGTGTGTCCTACACGCCCCCTGAAATCTTTATCTATGGTTTTGTGCATGAATAATACTTCAGACGAATATTTGAGAGGTTGTATCAATATAAAACTTTTGCAAATGATAGTATTTAAATGGATTAAACTGTTAGAAGAGTACTCAAAGGTCTGAAAGGTCTGGTTGGTACTCGAGTCTAAACAGAACCGACAGGCTCCGTGTTTCCTTGTTGGCCGTATTTGTGTTGCTGCTGCTCCGAGTCCCTCTGGAAGCAGCTGAATGGTGTTTGGAGAGCGGTAGGTCAACACTGACCCGTGTCCACAGATGGTCTGCAGCAATGGCTCGTGTTGCTGTGAGCGGGGAGGGGGTTAACCGCCCAGAGTAAACAGTCAAACAAACACGGAGGTAATCCCACGGCCCAGATCGCCTGCAGACTGACATAACAGCCTGACAGTTTATCAAGACGACTGATGCTATTATTCAGTCACATTCAGGGGCCTAATTGATCCAGTGCTAATAATCATCATCAGTTTTCTTCATGAAGCATTTTCCTGAAATGTTAAGTTTTACAGTGAGACAAATCAAATGCACAACATATATATTTAAATGTAATGTTTTTAGAAATAAAATGATTTAAATAAAGAAAATTGTGAAGGTGGGTTTGGATGTAAAACTACTAAATTAAAAAATAGTTTTGACTGACGGATTTTTAAGAAAAACATATTGTGTTATGCAAAAATATATAAAAATGTCCAGCTCAAACAGACTTTCAAGACACCATTATTTTTTTTTAAAAGTCAAGAAACCAGAGTAGCACCATGAATTTTGAAAATGATGAAAATGATACAAAACAAATTGACCCTCCTGACGTTTTTTTCCCTTTTTTCAGAGCTTTAGAGTCAAAGGTTGCCAACTTATAAGCATTAAAATTTAACAACCTTGTCAATATGTTTTGTATTTTCAGCAGAAATTCCATTAAATATAGATATTTTATTAATATAGATATTCTTAAAGATATACTACGCAGGATTTAGGAATTGCATTGACTCTTACGAAAGTTATCCAGCCCATCCATCACCTGTGACCCTGTGGAGGTGTATTTTTCTGCAGAGACTCAGCTTTCTGTCTGTATTTTGTTATTTTTTTATTTTTTTCTGCGTTTTGAGATGTTTATGGGCTCGTACCTCCACAGCACTCAGGTGACACTGGCGCTCGGTGCAAAACCTCGATAAAACACAGTTGTGAGATGACTGCGTTTCCACCGAGTTCTCCTCTGGTCTATCGCAGCCACCGCACTAGCTGTCATTATTATGCTGGTGTTATGTGAGCAATAATGGAAAGGCAAGCCCCTCAGTATATGTGGGAGCAACCACGTATGAGGGATTTCAGGGAGCTGATAGTCCACGATTTCACAGAGGAATTGTGAATTTAAAACTTCCGCATGATCTGCTCAACTTTTGCAGAGTTATGTGATGCAATAACAGCTTTTGCAGCTCCTGCTGCATCATGAGGGAGCCAGCTCCTACTGACAAGCACACAGACATAACATCATGTGACCTAGAAAAGACAAAAAAGTGTTTCCATTGGAGTTTTGCAAAATATGTTTTTTTGGAATCGTCTGAAATACCACCTCATGCGAGTGTAAAAACTTTTTTGCGATAAATGGGATTTTTTTTCAAAACTGACATGTTTCCATTAGGCATATTTTAGATTCACTGTGTCAATTTGCACAATTTTAGGGTTAATGGAAACCCGACTATTAATACTTCATTGTTTTTCCTTTTGCTTCAAAACGTGCATTCCCGTTGCTCGGCATGTTTGTGTGTGTAGGATGGAAAGCCGAACATTCCCACAGGTCGCCCCTGCTCCCCTCTGGGAGTGTCTGAAGGCATCGACTCTCACTGAAATCAGAGGGTGTGGAGGCAACACACAATGACCCTGACCAGCTAACAATGGCCACACACACACACACACACACACACACACACACACACACACACACACACAGAGTGTAGGTTTGGCCCTGTGTTGTCCCCCCTCCTCCTCCTTTTCCTCCCATGAACCGCCATTGATGGATTGCTTTCCTCACTCTCGCTGCTTGGCGTGTGCTGCGGCCTCGCCGGACTCCTGCCGACCGTTGGGAACTGCCCTGTTTTCCCTCTCCCTGACTCTAAACCTCCAAACAGTCAGCAACTCAACTCATTACCCGACCCGACTTTCTGCCATATTGTGCTGCCTGATATTTTGCAACACTGGCAGACGAGCGATTCTGCTTCCAGACAATAAATAAATTAAGCTGGAGAAAGAAGCAGAAAGACGTAACACGAAGGGTTTACAGTAACTAGCTATCGTGTTGCTCCTTTTCCAACACAAACCGTCTCATATTCTGCACAGACACCCCGCAGACATGCCTGCACGCTGCACAAACACACACCCAGACTTGACAAATAATGTCCGACATAAAACCGACATAATCCGGCGGACATTCTGCCAACTCGCTAACATGCGGACTATCCGCCGGCCCACGTAAAGCTGCAGCGCTGCTTCTCACTTTCAGGGAGGCGGAGGTGTCACAGGAAGTCAGATTGCTATCCGCCGGGCGTGCGAGAGGTCCGCAGCTGGAGGACGGCTGCTCTGAGAGGGCTAATCCTCCGGGCTTTGAGTGGGATTTTGGACATACAGGGTGCACACACATTACTCACATATGAGGCCTGTGTACAGACATAAACACGAATCACGCTGCAAGAGCCTGAAAATTGGATCTGGCCTCATACAACTTCATTTTGGAGTTCATTTCTATTTGTAATTATGACATTATATTCACCAAGTTAAGTGCTGAATTATGGAAACACACTTGAAAGATGTTTAACGGGACAAGAAAAGGACAAACTATGCCTAATTTCCCCCTTTTTATGGGTGCAAAAAAGCAAAACAGAAAGTGTAAAACAGTGGTGGCTTTGCAGCTACGACAGTGATACCGAAGAACGATGAAGAAAAGGAGGCGATGTGCAGAATTTAACGTGATGATTACAGTATATATAAAAGATGACGAACAAGAGAAAAAAAAGGATGAAATTATAGCCATGATCAATCCAATAATAATTTAATGCAGTATTAGTTGAATTTGGGGAAATGTGTTTAATATGGAATAAATGTTTATGCGCATGATTGTGTGTGTAAAGGGGAAAAATTAATAAATAGAAAAATGATGATGATGAAAGTATTAATAACCTCGTTTTGACTCGACTCACCTTTGGCACCAGGTCCTTTTCTTTTTTTTGTTTCCCACTGCGGAGAGTAGCTCCTCGGTGTAGGTGGGATTCAGCTGATGGTCAAAGCCGTGTGAATCTGCCGCGACGTTATCTTCGATGACACTCCATCTGCAACCAAACAGAGAAACGTCTGAATTTTGTCAACTGTATGGCGTATATTTGCAGACAAGAGTCAAGCAAAAGATCCGCACACTGCACTAAAAGCTCCCAAATAAATTATAATTTTGCAACGTTTCGATCAGAGATCCTCAGACCGACTGCTTCATTCCTGTGCACATTAGCCAGGTTCTGTGCAAAGTGCAAGGAATTAAAAAGTCTTCTTGGGAGAAAGGACTTCACGCTTGCACGCTCATGCACGTTTACAGTAGGAGCCAATGATGAGATTAAGGCAGATTTATGTGTGCGATCATGCAACGCATTTTTGCGGATGCTCCCGTATGCGTGCGTGTGTCGCCGCGACCGCAAGCCAAGAGGGGCGGATGAAGCGTGGGTGGGTGTGAATGATTCTGACATCATCACCGCCTGCCGTCTCGTCCTCTTCCAGTGCCCTGATACTGACAGGTCCGCTATTGTTCCAGCGCTGCGTGGGCTCCCAAGGTTCCCATGTGTTAGAAATCATCCACCCACGTGCTCCAGCAGACGGGGGCCCGAGACTGTGAAACTGTATACTGAGAGTCTGTGGGCTGCAGGACGGGGCCTGATGAAAGACAGTGTGACTGTGGGGAGAATAACAAACACCAGGCTCCTTGACACCGTACACTACACACACACACACACACACACACACACACGTACCTGCAGAGACGCAATGCAGGCACACACACACACGGTACACAAACACATACACACACTGTCACGCTACAGCCCAGACTCCAGGGCCGGTGGGAGCGGGTGGAGGGATGGGTACAGACGGATGGATGGCGGTGGATTGGATGGATGAGGAGATTTAAAGAGTCCTGGTTCACGATGGTCGGAGCCCGTTTCTGCTTCTGCTCAGCGCTGGTCTGGACGCGGGCCAGGCGGAGTGTGCTGGCACAGGTGAACGCAGTCACACTCTTGGCTCTCGGTGCTGCCACAGATCGTTAAAAACACAGAGAGGACAGAAGTGGAGGAGTCTGTACATTTTCAAGTGTGCGGCTGCATCTGCGTTCACTGAAATCATCTGCAGGCCGCCATGAAATACTGCTTGCAAATATTTGTGTAGGATTTTTTTTTTTTTGCTTGAGTAACAGATGGTTGGGAAATTTTACCCAATTTGAAAATGATTTTAGCATCAACATGTGGTCACTGATGCTCACAGATGTTTTTTATGACATAAATTTTATTTACATTTTAAAAATTTCACAGTGCTGACACTTATTAAAGGTCCAGTGTGAGGGATTTAGGGGGATATACTCTCAGAGATGGAATATGATATAATAAGTATGTTTTCTTTGGTATATAATCACCTGAAAAAAAAAAAAAAAAGTTGTCAGCCTTTTGTCTGATGATCATGATGAATGTTTTTGTTTTTTAGAAATAGTGTCTTTGTCTCTGTGTTTTTTGTCTTTTCTTTTTATTTTTGTTTTGTTGTTTTTTTCTCCTTCTTTTCTTGAGTATCGAACAGCCCCTATCCTTGAGTCACATGTTCACATATTTTTTTAAAATTCCAGTTTTATTTCTTGTTTTTTACTTTCTGGCACATTGTTTTTTTTATTTTTAAATATTTTTCCTATTTATATTGTTCTGTTGCTTGCTTATCCTTTACACACCTGGCTGCTGTTACAATGCAAATTTCCCCTCTTGTCTTGTCTTGTCTTGTCTTGTCTTGTCTTGTCTTGTCTTGTCTTGTCTTGTCTTACCTGTCTAACATACTAATTTGACTTTTTCTAACATCATGTAAACGTACTGACTGCTCCTTTAAGAAACAGACCACAATGTGAATCTAGTTTAGTACATTTTAAAACACTCAAGTGTGAAACTGGTTTTTTCAAATTGTTCCCATGACCAAACTGTGTTTACTATACATAGAAACTGAAGCACACCTCAAACACTTCAAAATAACACCTTGTTCAAACGCACACTGTGACCTGCTGGTGTTGCTGCTACCATGCTGCTCTTTTTTTTGATGGCATTACCTCATACAGGCTCCTCGTTGTTGGATCTTGTTCATCTTTTTTTATGACAGCACCTGTACTTAAGAAAAAGCTCTGCCATTTTGTGTCTAAAACTTTGTAAGGAAACCCAAATCCCTGGAATTTACTGGAGGGCAGTAAAGGTGCAGCCGATGCTCAGTAACGCTGCTATTTATTGATCAGCCCGTCAGTGTTAAACTTCTACTCTTTCATGCAACACAAAAGGCTCTTTGGAAGAAATGAGGTCCTGCTTCTGACTAGGGATGGGCTTTTTAAGCTCACATTAAATTATTACAGAGTACAGCACAGTGTTATATTAAAAAAAAGAATCTTAAGTAAAAATAGAAAAGCAAAGTACCTTTCCTTCTGGTGCCCACCACCATTATTTTGGAAAATGTATGTATGGCACTCAATGGCAAGAGACAACATTTTTTTATCCTGTTTAATTTGTGCCATGAATTAGAGGTTAAAATATCCAAGATACGGGCATCGCCATCTTGTGATGTGACAGCTGTCAATCCTGGAGGAAAATCCCCTTTTTGTACATATAACTTCTCATAAAACAAACATGTGACGAGAGCTACCTAAAGTGACAGAAACTATCTTTGGGAGAAGTACATTTGGCGTGTACTTTGAGTTTTTAGTTTGGCCTATGTCCCATTCTCTAACATAGGGGGGCGGGCTTTATGACCTTTACTGCAGACGGACACCAGGGGGCGATAGCGATTGAAAAGTTACATTTTTGGGGGAGCTGTCATGTTGTCCATCTGTATATACAGTCTATGTGAATTTAACATTTGATGTTTGTCAATTTAAATCAAATTTTCCAAGTCAGTAAGTTCAGTTTGCTGCAGTAAACTACGTCTCTTGTATAGCACCAACTATGGCCCGTTCTCCTTCTCAACATTTTGTTGAAAGTCCTGCTTTTTTTTTCCTAAAAAAGGTGCCTGGGAACACCTTCTGTGCATCTACATTGACAACAGTGATTCAAGAGCACACAAACTTTTACACAGGTCCTTAAAAGTTCTCTAATTTTTCTTTTAACAAATTATTTTAAAAAAATGTTGCACATTTTGCTCTGTGCAGCTTTTTTACTGTTTCACAGTACTTTTGAATACTATAACTTCTACATAACTTATAATTATAACTGGATCAATGTACTTGGAGTTTAGATTTTGTACAATCTACATACAGTTGAAAATTCTCACCTGAGTCGCGCATCCAAGCAGCCTTAGTCTTCAGATGCCTTGTTGAAACCAGACTCCTCGCGTTAGATCCTTTTAGTCCACGAGACATGGGTGTCTTTGTTGTCCTTCAGGTTCTGCTGTCTGGCGGCCATGACACCTTTATGACAGTAGTCTAATCCCGGTGCACTCTGGGAGCCTTCGTGTTGATGGATGATTCCTCTGCTGCCTGATGCCAGCACCTCCAGGACCATTTCCCCCTCAGAGCTCCTGAAGCTGTTTGGACAGCAGACCTGTGAGGGAGAATGAAGACCAGGTCACAGCGACTGAAAGAGCTCCTGTGTGTGATGGAGGAGCTCGCTGGTCGCACCAGAGGGTTCGAGGTTCGAGATGTGGGATTGTTTTACCACAAAAGTGTACTGTTGAACAGCGGAGCCGCTGATGTGGTTGAGTGGTGTGTTTTTATATCGACATGTTTTTCCGTTTCTACAGGACTTTTAGCATGAGATCAGGTATAAGATCTGTTTATGTCACGTTGATATGAGCAGCAGTTCTGAAATTAATCAATAAATCCATAAATCACAATATATTTGTGTAGCACTTTTCATACAAACAAACTCTAATTTAATTTAAAACACACACACAAAAAAGCAAGAACTGAGGAAATACTACCTTAAGTGAGGAAACACCAGAGGCAGGATAAAACCTATAAATAAATAGATAAAAAAAAAAAATAAAATAAATAAAAATACTCAAACTGCGAATAAGAGGTCATTGAAAGGATAACAGCACAAAGTAAAAATAATAAATAAATATGCTAAAAATAATAAAATAATAAAACTGTGAAACACGCTAAAATGTATAAATACAAAGTCAATAGATAAATAAAGTTCAATTAAAGGCCAAACTAAAAAGGTCGTTCCTGATTTTGCATTTAACCTTGACAAAATGCTGTTACGCTCACAGTGCAAGTTCTGGGAAGCTCCTTGCTCTGGAAAATCTGAATCCTTTATATATAAACATCACTGATCACACGCTATCGACCTTTGGGGACATTTCAGACGGATGGACACGTCTTCTTGGCTGAATACAGGTAAATCAACCAGAAGTACTTTATAATGAGTGTGGCTGTGATACTGTATATGATGGAAATATTCTTCACTGGTGATTATCCGGTTCAATTATCTGCTCTATGTGGAACAATTTAATCCAAAAGATTCATCCTGCTTTGGCGTCCAAGCTTCCGAAAAAGGCCCCCATCAGAAGAATGATGACATTTGTCATTTGTTCAAACCCTGGAAACAACCTGCAAGTAAGTTTTTCTAACAGGTGCCCTCATGTGGTGCAGATATTTTGCGTCAATTTAACTTTTTGTGTATGACTTTTTCTGCAGTCCATGTTTATTCATCCCAGAGCAGAATTATCCCCCTTGAAAAACTTTAGTTAGTTGGTTTAGTGGCCACATATCATTATTAAAATTATTATTGTTATTAATATTATCATTAGATGAGTCCATTAAATCTGAACTAAACTACCTTATACCTTATATACCTTACTAGTACCTCCTCAAATCCTTGCTTTTGCTATATTTTTCCTATTTTTTCGACTGCATGGCCTCTTCTGCTAAAGCAGGACTTCTCTACAATTAAGAACCACTTATCAACATCGGGAAAAGTCGTGTGGGGTTTGGACTAACCACAAAAGACCAGAGAGGATTTCCACCAATGACATACGCCGAGTGGCGAGTCAGACCAGAGGGGAGAAAAGAAACCTACAGCATTGGTCGAAGAGAGGGAGGAGAGCTGGCATCAGGGCAGGCTGACCCAACTTGGACAGAGAGCTGTTCCTCTACCAAGCCTTGTGTCCGGTCGTGGAAAAATAAAGTGGATGAGATGTGATTAAGGCTCACTCTGCAACGGGACATCGGAGACTGCTCTGCACACATCTTCACAGAGACATGGTTGAACATCCCGAAACAAACTGTTGCACTGGATGGGCAGACCTTGCTGGGAGCCAACAGGACACAAGACTGTGGGGCAAATTCAAAAAATGCACTGCATAAATTGAATGATGCCACCAGCAGCACCATGCTCAAGCAACCTGATAGAGTTTTTCATAGTAGCTGCTCATCCTTCATCTCCAAAGATGAAGCAGGACAAATGTAGTTCAGTTTTTTAAATTTTGTTTAAAAATGGATTTGAGGAGCTACTTGCTGCTGCATCAACATGCGCTGTCGCTGTCATAGCAACAATCTGTGTGTGTGTGTGTCATCATGATGAAGCGTGGCCCTGAGGAATCATGCATGATGCAGTCACGAAACTTTGTTTGAGGATGAATGTGGTCTGAGGAAGGGGCTCTAGTCTCCAGTTGTGCATGTGAGAGGAATTTTCAATGAAAGCCTAAAGCTGTCCGAAGCACTAACACTGACTCTGTGATGTTTGATTGTCTTTCTCTGGTTTTGTTGACGTCTTTGAAGCAGACAGTGAAGCTTCACTCAGGAGCTTTCATGCTGCGACTACTCGCTGCCTGCTTTCTGGTGAACAAGGCCTCTCTATGTTCACTTTGCTCAGCAAACAGTGTGATTGAGTGCTCCTCTGTGTGATGATTTGCAGAGTCAAACTGCTGCTGGATTTCCTGGCTCCACACCAGGCGAGACGCAGCAGGTCTAAGGTACCAACCAGAGGGAGCCATAGACCGGAGTCCCAGGGCCTGAGGTTCTGGTCTCCACTTTTCTGAAGACGCAACATCCAAAGGAGCCTTCGCAGGAAGTCTCAGATAATTTAATGTTGTGCAGCTCCTCAACTTTGGCCCGACCTGACTGATTGTGCAATGGAAATTGAAGATTTATAACTCCTGCAGGAGTCGCTAATCACCGGAGACGAGAGGCTTCAGGGGGGGAAGGATGAGCAGAGACGGGCTGCATGAATGTCCAGCGCTGACTACCTCTGACTGGTTCACCCGCCGGGCTTGTTCACTCACCCACAGGTACACAGACGGACACGCAAGCTCACACACATGCAAACATGCAAACGCTTGCTGCTTGTATGCCTCCTTCAACACAACGGCCGTCTTGGGAGGATGTGCGGAAGACATCGCATTTTTCCTACTCCCTTTTCTTTGCTGTTTCTGTACTGCATGTGAAACAGACGCATGGCGGCGAAAACTGAGAAATAGATTTGCAGGTGGCCTAAAATAACAATAAGGATGAAAAGAAAGAGAGGATGTGTGCGTCCGCGGCTCCCAGTGACTGGATGAAGGATCACAGAGAGGAGGGCCAGGAAGACAGGAGGACAGTCTTGTTACATTAAACTCCTCCTGGGTCCATTTCACTTGACAAAACCCAGTTTACTTTAGTTTTCTGCAGCTGACGGCGAGGTGAGACAGACATGTTCAGGACAGACTTTTACTGTCAGATTGAAAACTATGAGAATTAACAAGACACAGACACTAAAGACTTTCCCGTTGAGTATTTCCAAGGTCATGTCAAAGGAGCTAAAAAAACTTGCTTCCCCTTTCCTCTATATTATTATTCTGAATTGTTGCTATCTTAACTTTCACTTTCTCACGTTTTCACAGCGGCGGCTTCCATATCAGACCACTGTAGTCTTTGATGTGACCAACGAACATAGTAACAGCATTACAGATTGAGCTCACGGAGCAGAGCGAGCAGGCCCCCAGTAGGAGAAGGACATGCTTTAATTTCTACGGCCGCCCTCTTGTAGAGCTGACCTTCACACCTCCGGCGATCCATCAAGATCTTTTCCCGCCAAGAGCAGCTGGAGTGCTGGGTTTTCAAAATAAATGTATGGTGGGAGAGCAGGTGAGGGTGCACAAAAGGTTCAAGTAATGCCGGCGTTACACCAACTTACCTTTAAAGCTATTTCCATTAATGCTCAAATTGTACAAATTGAAATTACAAAATTTAGAAAATATTGCATGAGTTTTGCTCAAATTTGTAATGGAAACCTGCCTACCGTCTCAGACAAATTTCCAACGACATAACAAAATTATTTGGTGCGCCTGTGATCTCAATCATTTGGTTTCTGGTGGTCATAAAAGTCAGTGCAAGCTGTCTTTTTCTTATATTGATATTGTGACAAAATGGAGCCTATTTTATATCATAGGTTTTTAGTCTTGGCTCATGCAAATAGTGATGTTCAATTACGTGAAAATAGTCAACAACCAACCACCGCATCCAAGGGGAAGCTGCAAAAACTGAACTTAATTGCGATAAAAGCGTTCAATAACAAACAAGGATGAAAAATTATGAGCTTTTCTATCACAACAAATGTAACATTCCCAGAAAAGTAGCTGGCTGTGTACCTACAAGCAGTTTAGGGGTGGAGGGGCAAAGTTACCACCAATTCCTGCATAATATACCTTTAAGGTAGTAAACGGCTATCACTATAGCACCTGTGTTGACTGAAAATATTGTAGCAGGCTCCATTTGTCACTTGCTGCTGATTGGTCAGGGCAACACAACAGCCCCCCTCATACAAATATCAGACATACACATTATGTCAAAGTTATAACGTGAAAAAAGAGTCCTGTCTGGTTTGGCTAAAAGCTACATTGTCCCAGGTCACACCTATATGTGAAATCTTCCTGTCTGGGGCTCGCAGCAACAAAATCTTATCAGCAGGGATTAAGCAGTCCTAATGTTTATTTTAGGGCTCCTTCAACAGAGCAAGCTTTACACAAAGTCCCTTCCGATGATGCCGTGATTATCATCATTAATATCTCACATGGAGGTCGGATATCCCCGAGGTCAGATCAGAATCAGCCCTCATCAACACCTACAGATCCTGTCTGTAACACCATAATCCTGAAGAATGTTTTTATGTGGCGAGTGGTCTCCTGCAGATCACGCTGATTGGTGTGAAGGAGCGATAATTTAGTTATAGACCGTGGGCCAAATATGGCCACAGACAGAGTGCCGGATGCCCCGCCCCCCAATTTTTAATTCACACTAAAAAATAAAGTGATTCACAATGGGGACTGCTTTGGTGCTTTTAGTATGCATAAGGTGCAAGAGTGCAGAAACAGCATCAAAACAGAGCTTGTTAATCGAATAAAATGCCAGTGGAGGATCCCCCACACTGACAGAGGTCCTAGCTAAGCCCCTAATGTCCTAAAATTTGAGAAACCTGCTAAAATCCGGAAAATATCCTAAAATCCTAGAAATGTCCTAAAATCTGAGAAATGTCCTTAAATCCTGGAAGTATCCTAAAATCCATTCATGTCCTAACATTCTAGAAATGTCCTAAAATTTGAGAAACTTGCTAAAATCCTGAAAATATTCTAAAATCCTAGAAATTTCCTAAAATCCTATTCATGTCCTAACATTCTAGAAACATCATAAAATCTTAGAAGCATCCCTAAATCCTAGACACATCCTAAAATCCAAGAAATGTCCTAAAATCTGAAAAATATCCTATAATCCTGGAAATGTTCTGAAATCCTTGAAATGTCCTATAACCCTAGAAACATCCTAAAATTCTAGAAACATCCTAAAATTCCAAGAAATGTCCTGAAATCCAAGAGGCTGTCAAAAATCTTGCAAATCCTAAAATCCTAAAAATGCCCTAAAATCCAAGACATGTCTTAAAATCAAATAAACTGTCTAAAATCCTGGAAATATCCTAAAATTCTATAAATGTTCTAAAATCCTAGAAACATGTATGGGGCTGCTGAGATTGGCCCTTGGCCTCCTGTGGATTTGCAGAAGTGGCCCCTGTGCAGTATCTCTGGTCTGAAGTGAGCTGACAGAGCTATAAGTAGATCTGAGAGTTCGAATGGGAACATTCGCCATCACTGTCATTCCAGTCGGCTCACAAAGGGCCATTAACCTGACAAGGTGGAGTCGGGCTCCAGAAAGCTAAAGTATTTGGCCCCGGTGTGCTATTTTCAACGGAAGCATCTGGATGGGGCCAATTTGATCTCAACCTGAGTGGAACTTAGACAAACCCACGCACGGGGCCCCCAGGACCAGAAGACGAAGAAGAAAAAAAAGAAAAACTGGCTGACCACTTGATGGAAAAGGGAAATAATAGGTGGGTATGGGTGAAAAGACGGCTTCTCAAGTACAGGATGTTGTTGTAGCAGGTAGCCAGTCATCCAATTTCCTGCTTCCCAAAGAAAACAAGAGCTCGAGCATAGGAGTCCCCAGACTTACAATGGTGGGCCTATGCTCAGACTCCGGCCAACCAAACAAAGCCTTCAGAGGTTACTGCCCTTTCTGCTGGTCTGCAGGGACCCGGAGTTGGCGGGAGGGTGGGATGGTTGTTCCACGCACACACACAGAGTCGGGGTCAAGTGTTACTGTACGTCTGACCTCTGTGGGCCCCCGCTGCAGCTGCTGGAGGTGGAATAACTCCAAGTGTTCCCCCTCGCTCAGCCTCTATTAGGCTCTATTATTGTATTAGTGGTAATAGTAGTCAAAATAAACCATGTCCAACTGTAATGATAGTATTAATATCAGCAGTGTAAACTAATGAAACTGGAATGTTGTCTTTCCACCATAGAGGTTCCTTTTAAAGGCGCAGGGGTGGCCAAATTTATGGATTAGATTTAATTGGTGGTATTGTGATTGTGGGATGTTTGACTGTGCCAAAACACCCAAGAAAATGTAGGTTCCCATTTCACTTTTCTTACCCCACCAGCAGCTTTGATTCTCTATTTTTCTGTTGATTTAGGATGAGTTGATTTTGAAACACAAGTTGTCTGTGGCAGCCACCAAAAATAAGTCCCCGTAATATCTCCCGAGCTGTGATTATAAATTCAGCTGCAGGAAACATTCTTGAAATAACTCCTCTCCTTTTGAATACAAGCTGCTCTGTGGGCAAAGAGCAATAAGAAAACACTCGTCAGAGCTGGAAGCGGTCGCTGACTTCGCCCTCCCTTTTAGCATGTGGAAGGCATTGCTGCTAAAAGCACAGATTAGCAGAGAATTCAGCCAAAAGCTCGATTTAAGCAGCAGACCACGTAACCGGCACAACGCTAAAAATGTTGCGTTTGAGGACATTACATGAGCAGCTGTGTTTCCATTTTTAAAACATTTCCACTGCCGATTCATTCCTCTGGATGGGACTATGTATTAATGAAAAATGTGCAAAGCAATCAAACATATTGTAGCTGACACCTCGGTCTATATACAAGCATTTACTGTGAATCATTTTGCTAACTTTGCATCACCTAAATGCATCATTTACAAACAAAGGTTCAGTGAGTTTTTAAACACAACATGTAATATTGTATTTTTAACATGCATTTGTTGTCACAGTAGCTTTTTTTGACACTTGTCGTTTAGTCTGTGTGTGATACTGTTTGTTTTTCAGTTCACAGGATATTTTTTATGCAATTTGAAATAGATCTTTTCTGTATATCTACACATAAACATTGATAGAATAATAGTGTTTGAAGGAAAATGTAGTTGTAAATAATATACCCCTTTTGCACTGAAATTTGCACGTGCAAAGTAAATCAGCTGAAAAGAGGCTACAGACTTCTTTCCCATTGCCAGTAGAGTGGAGCTGTGTACACGGCTCTGCAGCAGATGAGTATGCCTTTCTGTGTGTGTGGATTGTTTTGGTGTGTCTGTTTGACATCATGGACAGAGCAGACACAGGTAAACAATAGAAAGCAGCATAGACAGAGGTCTGTGAAAACTTTACAGTGGTAACTTCTGCTTATATATCCCTTACATATTCAGTCTTTCTTTCAAAGTCGGTGCAGACTGATTTGGATCGATGTTTGAGCGCTGCTTAGGTGGAAACAGACGGTAATAAGTAGCTGCCCATCATTGCATGTTCCTGGTTAATGAGATGAAATTAGCGCCTTCACCTCGCTGGAGGCGATAAATACCTATGGCGTTCATCACTGTGAGATTCAGGTCAGTTAAAATGGGTTCTGTGGGTCTCTGCCCTTTACAGACATGCACACTTTATGCTAGTGCATTGCAATTTTTTGCTGTTATTTGATTCCTTATCAGGACAGTCTGGTAGGAATTGATCTGCCTCAACAATATGGCATCAAAACAATTTTTGATGCAAAATAATGGGATTGAAACCATGTGATGAAAAAATGTGATTAATCACGATTAACTATAGAAAATCTGCAATTAATTTGTATTTTAAAAACGAATCGTTTGACAGCCCTGATAGATAGATGGATACACACACACACGTTTTACGTTTGATGTCAGCTGCCAACGTCAAAAGCAAATGGGAGCAAACGTCTCCCCAGTTATCACTGTCTAAGACACTGTAATGCCTGACCGAAGGAGCTGCACGTAATGAAACCATCAGCCAAGAACACAGATACAGCTCCTACCGTCCAATCATAACTCAATTGTTGCGGGTGGAAGAAATTATCAAGATATTTTTCCCATTTTGCAGCAGATGATTTATTCTATTTGCAGAAACAGGCAACATCTGTGTTTTATCAATAACATTCAACATGTATAAAAAAGAATAGTACAAAAATGCTTGACAGATAAAAAAAAAAACAACTATATTCTAGGAAAAAGAAACTGACAAAAAGAAAAAAAAATCATCTGATTCGGAGGCACTTATGGCTTGGCAACACTTGTGCAGTCTGAGTTTTCCCAGGTGGTTGTAGTCAAGCGTCAAAGGCCATGATTACAATACTGGAACCAACGGGGGATGCTCTCAAACACAATCACATCACGGTCTGATATGTCATCACTGGCCTCAGAGCTTCTGTCTGGACTTTGTCACTGATCTACAATGACCAGAAGTATCGAATATTTAAACACACCCAATGCAACAAGAGCCCTTTATCGGTATCAGATGCAGTTCATTGTGGACGTAAATCGACTATTTACAACAGCAAAGAGATGCTCGGTGATTAAAAAGAGTCTTGTTTGATTCCTGCAGCTTTTCAAAGTGATTAAGGTTGCATTGAGCTGCGTCGGTGTCCAGTCGACCCCAAGTCTCTCGTTTCATATCGCCGGCCTCCTTTTTGTTTCATTCAGAGCTGGGCGACGCCGCCGAGTCAATGTCGTCATTTTCCAGGTCGTTGGGCGAAGACGACTGTCCTCCCTTCACTCTCTTCCACTTCATCCTCCTGTTCTGAAACCAAACTTTCACCTGTTACACAGAAATAAAGGAAATGCTACATTAAATGAAAAGTGTGGGCTTGAATTTTGATTAGTAGTTGTGTATAAACATGTTAAAGTCGTCAGCATACAGACAAAAATGTTGAGATAAATTTGCGTCACACAAGTTGGTGTTCTCCATTAATGCTTTTCACACACTAAAAGACTCAAATCTGACACCCTCTCTCATAATGACTCAGTTTTTTTGCATGAGCCAAGACTGAAAACTAAAAATTAAACGTTTGATTTTATCGAAATGCCAACATGAGAAGTCTGCACCAGCTTGGACCAAATTTTGTGATCACTTTCCACCAAAAAATCCAGATCACGGGAGCACCAACTAAGGTAAAACTGCAATTATATTCAGGTGAATAACAGAAAAATACACTGTCAAAGTTTTATTAATCTATTAATCAATAATTATTTTTTAAGCAAAAATGCCAATATTTACCATTTTTCTAAAATGTTGATAAATTATTTAAGATAAAACATTCAATTTGATGACAGCATTTGTATTCAGAAAATTTGTCATTTTTTAAACATTTCTTTATGGGGCCACTAAAGTCTCAAAATGTAGTATTTTTAATTTTGTACCCAAAAGATAATTATCTTGCAGGAACAAATTATTATTTTGTGTGCACAATAGGAAAAGTATCTATGACACTCTCACAGACTCATTGCTAAATGTCTTTTTTTTTTTTTCCTCACCAGATTTGAACCTGTAACGGGATCACTGTGGCTTTTCTCTCAGTTTGGCAATTTTTAGCAGAATTTATAACACGGTCAGCAGAAAAATAGACAAATAATCCCCCACAAATCTCCCAGCGCTGTATATAAACGGGCTCAGTTTGCGCTGGCCTTGTGAGGAGCATTTATTGTCTGAACAAAGCTCTCGGCTTCGGCTCAAAAAATCTCTGCAGATGCAGGCAGAGAGTATCGTATAGACGGCGGGTCAAAAGAGTCAACCATCAGGATGTCGGCCTGCACAGGATGTGAGTTTACTGTGTGGATGGCGCTCATCTGTATCACTGTTGTGAATGATGTCATGCTTCAACTGTCCACCAGGAATAGCAGCAGAAACACACTTCCGGATAATTACAGGGAAAATATGGCACACAAACAATAACTGTTAACTGAGATCATTCACTCAAGTTTTTATACACTCATAAAATACTGCGACACGTGTGTGAACTGCAGTTTATAACATCCGGGCAGGCCAGTACAAATAAATACGATACATTCATTAAATATTATATAAGCTGCTTCATGTCAAATAAATGTGCTGCATGTGTCAAATTTAAACCGGTATTTATATACCAAAAAAAGATTCTAGATATTCTTTCTAAGTATAAGGCTGCTATCATATATACATATACATATCTGTATTTTTACTGTTGTCAACAAATGTCATGAAAAGACCAAAACTAACAATAAGTCCGTTTTTGGATGCCCTCTGTCTGCAGCACTCACCCTATTCCTTCCTAGACCTAAATTTTAACAAATAATCACAAGATTTTTTTTATTTTCTGAAACCGCTGGATACTGTAGTTTTTTAAATAAGGTATTTGTTGTACCAGAAAATTAGTTTTGATATTAGAGAAATCCTGCAATTCTTGATACCCAGTTCAATAAAAGGGTGACTTATACAAACACGCCTTTGTGAAGAACATGTCATTTAAACTACATTATTAATCCCTCGTGAGACGCCTAAAACGTGAAGTACTTGTCAATGTGGGTTCATGAGATTTTGTGGTTAAGGGAACATATTGTATATTTATATTATATTGCCTACAGAGTATTAACATAGTTCTCCTCCACTGCTGTTGATGTTCAGCACTTGTAAAAGACGGTTGGTCTTTGTGGTTGGCTATTTGTCCCGCCCCTCCTCCACTGTGATTGGACAGCTGAGTAAAAAGTGCCAGTCACCAGCACAGTTTTACCTAAAGTTGAGCACGTTTCAACTCTTGGTGATAAGAGAAAAGCAGAATAGGTTCTCTGCGCCTCGTTATACTGCTGGTGTTTGTAGGACAGTGTAAATAGAAAAAAGAAACCTTGAATATGTATATGCTCCCCTGTCAGTTATAGGAAAAATGCTTATCTAGTAGATATACCTATGATGATCGAGAAAGATGAGTATTTTCACGTTTTCAGAGTACTGACTTTGTACTCTGTTCCTGTGACATCCCTAGTTTGTTAAGGGCTATTTCAAGATTCGGATTCATCCATATTTGATGCTCTAGTAATGAATATTTACAGCAGTAGGGCAGTGTATAAAAATAATAATAATAACAATAATAATGTAGGTGTCATAGTATATGGAATTATACAATTACTATTATCACAAGTGGTGGTGAGATGAGATCGGCGCAGGTGAGATTCGCCATCCAGTTGCCTTTTTTTTCTCAATACCACAGAAAAGCAAACGTACACGTTATGATAACTGTCAATTCTGATACCACAGTTTACTGCTGCAGCCTCATTCACAATGTAAACAACATTCGAGAGAAACTGCCGCAGGTCAATGACGTCAACTTTCTAACTAACGATTAGTATTAGATTATTTGCCTTTAAAGCTACTGTAACTGAAAATATGTGTCAAAACAATCATACTAAAATTAACTTCAGCAGCGTGTTGTTGAAACGTTATAATATTATTTTGTAGTAGCTTGGTGGTTGGTTTCGTCTTCTTCTATTTTACGGTGAATGGCGGATGGCAGCTGGCATTTACGGTGCAATAGCATCTCCCTCCACCACTGTATGGATGCTTTAATCATATGAAACATCGATTGGTCTTTTGTTATAATCTATTAGGGTTGCAAATTGTAAGCACTTTCCTTTATTGGTAAATCACTAAAATTAATCATTGATTAATAGGCATTTTACAAAAACAAAAACATATTATTTTAAACAATACCAAATGCGTTTTTCCTCAGTCAATGTTCACAGCATATTGCATATAATTTTTTGACAGCATTTCACAGCCTATCAACTAAATGATTAAATGTCACGTTTGATTAAATTCGTAATGACTGATCATTGATTACATGGAGATATTTATCGTTAGCGTTTTCTCGCCCAGCCCTAGTTGGCAGAAGAAAATATAGACTCCTGCTTTATCTTTACAATAATACGACCAGTTGGATTATGTTGAAACATGATGACACTTAGCTCTTCTTCTTAGATTATAAAACATTTTTTGGAGTTAAGATTTTCACGGGACAGCGACGATAGATAAAAAACGGAGATCATGCAAAGCGTTAAACGATGACGCTCACAGAATGAGAATCTCAGGTCGGAGAAGTTTTGGATGACCTCTGCGCGTCCCGATCGCCCCCCACTCCTGCAACTCTGGGATTCAAATGAATCTGTTCCCACATCCTGCAGCCGCTTCGTCTCCGAGCTCCTCTGCTCATCGAGGCTGATTGAAAGGACGGCCAAACGCCAGAGCATGTAGGATGAGCTGGAAAAGGCCGCTGAGTTGCAGTGGGACCTCTGAGTGGAGATGGAACCCGGCTGTGTGTGCGTGTGTGTGTGCGTGTGTGTGTGTGACCGTCTGTAAGTGTGTGTGTGTCTGTCTGTTCGAGTGTGTATGTTCCAGAGGTCTGTGAAATAGATTTGAGCAGCAGACGGCAGTATGTGTGGTCACTGTGGCACCGCGGCCTCATTAGGAGGAGCTGGGACACTGCGCCTGACAGGCAGACTGCTGGGGTTTCATCCAGCAGCATCGACACATGTTCGCCCGATTTGATCCAGTCTGGAGCTGCCGCCCACTCATTAAAGCTGCACGTCATTCTGCTGCTTCGACCACAGGATGACAAATATCACGGAAAAAAACGGTTCATTATAATCTAAATGCATCTATGTGTGTGCATTATTTTTATTATACGATGGGTGGCGAGACATTTAGAATACTGTGGAAATCGTCCACTTTAAGAAAATGACTTATTTTAAGATTTAATTATTGTAGTTATATGGGTTTTTGTATTTTATGTACCTTGAAATCAAGTTAATTGAGTTATTGTTTTTTTTTTTATTTATCTATTTTTTTTATTATTTGCATTTTTTAAAAAAGTTTTAAAATCATTTTGCAGCTAAAAAAAAACCCAGTTAATTTTAATTATATATTTTTCATATTTAATATTAGTCTATATTATATTTAATAATATTTTAGAGACACATTTCTTACTATGTCTTTTAGTATCTGTAACATTAACCTTTCTAGTAGATTTTGTGGTTTGGAAGTGATTCAGTCAGGATTCCTACAGCTTGAGGTAGGTTAGATTTATGACTTTTTAATGCCACTCCAAATGAAATTTAAAACCAATTTTTCAAGAACACAAATAGAAAAAAAGATTTCTCACTGTGCATGTGGGATTCCAGTGTGTGTTGATTCCCATTTTGTGGAGAAAAAACTTTACAGGCCTGGAAATTAACTTTTTGTCCATTTGCCACTGTGTTGGGTGGATTCCAAAAATCTACCAGCTACTCCATAGATTAGACCGATAGATTACCATTGTTTTTTTGTTGTTGTTGTTGTTTTTTTGCCTGGTGAATTCGGCAAATCTGGCAACCACTTGCATATTTTACCTGCATTTGGCTGGTGCTAATTTACAACCAAAAACAAAACAGAACAAACAAAAAACAAAACAAAAATTAAAAATAAATAAATAACTTATAAAACAAATAAAAAAAAATATATATATATATATAAAATCATGCTTCTAATATTTCAGCAATTTTAAGATTTCTGAAAAACTGACTAAATAACATTTTAATTCCAATTAAAGTCTTTTTATATTAATGAAGGCAATGCCTTTTATGAGACAGAGGGTTTTTGTATTAAATGAAAAGTTCGAAATCAGACATTTGTTTTTACATGAGTGAGTCTCATTTGACTATTATGATAATTACAGATAGATCATGGGTAATCAACAGAGGGTCCGTGACCCCAAAGGGGGGTCCTAATAGTTACTACACAGGGGGCGCCAAATTATCGTTTCACAATTTTGGATTTTCTTTTAAAAAAAAAAAATATTAAAATATGTCTGAAACCCAGACATTAATTATAAGAAAAGATATACTGGCCTATTTGTTAAAATAAATAAATGGACACATACATTTACAGTGTGCTAACTGTTACCCATGAGTCCTTGTCAACTGAATGATGTAAAAGTACACAAATCTCTCTGTGATTATTATTTTAACAGTCTCGTATTGCTGCATAATATAAAGGTTCCCCACAGTGTTAATGTAGGCCCAGTATACATGTGGTCGGGGGTCCCTGCTCCGTCTCTCTCAGTTAAGGGTCCTTGGCCTGAAAACTTTTTAAGACTCCCACTTTATATCCTCTGTGAGGAAGAGGAGGCGTACCTGTCTCTCTGTGAGGTCCAGGTTGACAGCGATCTCGTAGCGGCGGAGCCTGGTCAGGTAGTTGTGGTGGGTGAACTCGGCCTCCAGCTCTCTCAGCTGCTCCTTGGTGAAAGCTGTGCGCTCTTTCCGGGCCTTGCAGCTGGAGTCCACCTTAAAACTGGACTCCTGGATATCTGCAGAAAAAAGGAAATGCATTTCATTAAGACTGATATTGTGTATTTGCCCGCTTATGTATGCTGACAAATAAATATATTCTTAGGATAATATCAAAGGGCATACTCTCTTAACCCTTTGAAACAATTTATATCCTTGCACCCTGAGTAAAGTGGTGCTTTTTTTTCCCAAAAACATGACAATGACAGGCAATGAGCAATTTTATAAGAAATATTCCACAAATTGCAAGAAATTAAAAGATTAAGATCATTTAAAAATAAATAAATAAAAAGCTACGGAAAAATTGATATAATAAGCATAATTAGATTTAAATTTATGTTACAAAGTTATAAACTTTTTTCCAGATGATTTACAAATTTGGTTATATTTTGATTTTTTTTTTCACTTTTTTTTTTTTTTTTTTTTACAAATTTTATTGCCCTTGTCTTCGTCCCATGTTTTTGGAAGAAATCAGTGTAATTTGCTTAAATTTCAAAGGGTTAAAGGTAGGAATGACATTCTTTTCTCTTCTTCCTGTGCAAACGAGCCTGTTTGTTTGTGATCCCACCACCTGACCGACACATCCCTCTACTTCCATTTTACTCACAGCTGATCTGATTTGAATTAGCCCTGCAGTCATTTCGCCACCAGCCTCCAGATGACTATTAAACAGACCTTAAGGACCTCTCCAACCAACAAACCACAACTGCAAAGACCCTTAAGTGGGAGGCCCCTCATATAGTAAACACCAAACGCAGCACTTTAAAAAGAGACCACCCTGACCTGAGCTTATGAGCCCTGTTCACCTGCAGCATTTCTGCAGCCAGTATGCATGCACATTTCTGTGAGAGTGCACATATTTCTGCACACCTCCTGCCTTTGTTTGTTTGTTTGCACATTCACGCATTGGCATGACACTCTGTGTGAGAGAGCAGCGGCGCGGGGCAGGGCCCTCCAGACCAGCCACAGAGGGACCGAGTTAGGAGAGGAATGCAGCGGAACATCGTTAAAGCCTCTAACAAAAGAACAAAGGTGCGGATGTGTCCAGGTCTGCTGCGTGTGTGTGTGTGTGTGTGTCCCTCCGGAGAACTCGTGGGGGGAGATTCACATTAACTCATCTCAACATGACAGCAGGCAATGACAGCAAATACATCAGGAAAAAAGCCTCAGATATCTCTATGAATGTGGCGGTCAGTTGTGAGGGGGCGAATGGTAACTGATTATCCAAACTTCTGGATGAGAGTTTTTAGATGCATACCTTAAATATTTATTATTTATTTATCTATATATCTTACTTTGACTATTAATTACTATGAATTTAATCTACTGACACTGCACAGCACTTTACTTCACAATACGTTTATTTACAGTCAGTGGTGGAAAAAGTATTCAGTCTTTCTTTAAGTAAAAGTACCAATATCACCCTGTAAAAAATACTCTGTTACAAGTAGAAGTCCTACTTTGAAGATGGTACTTAAGTTAAAGTTAATCTGTGCTTAAAGATGAAATGCAGAAAAATCTTTTAAAAAGCTCAAAATTATGAAAAAAAAACAACAACAAAAAACTCACAAATATTGTAAGAGAAAAAAAACTCAAAATAAAAAAAAAAAGGAAATAGTCAAATCAGTTGGGAATTAATTTTCTGTGAATTACCTAATTGATTATTTAAATAAATGTACTTGTATGAACGATTTGGAAATTTAATTTACAACAAAACATCATACTTTATGTACTCTTCTTGTGCTTTCTTTCCAAAAATATCTTAATCTGTAAAGTAACTAAAGCTGTCAGATGGATGTAGTGAAGTAAAAAGTACAATATTTAATCCTTAAATGTAAACACTGGTATATAAGAAATTACTCAAGTACAGTACAAGTTCCTCTAATTTGTACTTAAGTACAGTACTTGAGTAAATGTACTTAGTTACATTCCACCGTTGTTTATGGTGCTGTTTTTCTGAAACTGTTTCAGTTTCTAGTTCAGTGTGGCAGGAATATCTTTGTTTTTGGGGAATTTCTGTATTTATTTCTGATGTTGCCTTTTATGTATTTTCTGTGTTTTTATGCCTGCTGCACATCAAATTCCTTTGGGATTATAAAGTTGAAGTTGAGTTGATTTTTAGTGAGATTTATAGATTTCCCTTTCGAGGAAATGGCTGAATTTTAAACCTCATTTAGCAGAATAAATATAAATGAAAGCGGGTTGATTTAACTTTTAGCAGAACTTCTCTTGTGTATTAAAGAGGGAGAGAGTTTTGGGTAATAATTGCGCATTGGTAGCGACTCTAGCAGCTGATGTAATCCTGAGAAAATGGTCCTAATTTGTCAAAGTGAGAAGTTTTGCTCGGTGCTTGCCAGAGCAGCGGTCCAGAAATGGACTGCTGTACCGGGGCCAGATGAGACTGGGCAGACCAGGACATGTGAGCGCTGGATGCCAAAAAACTCTCTTATTGTTGTTGATCATTAATGACGCGCCGCCCCGAGTGTGCCGACGCAGCCTGGGCCGCGTCAGGTCTGGTTTTGGAGCTGTGTCAAGCAGGTTTGGTAAGACTGAACACCTGGCAGGGTGAAGGGGGGCACACACTGGCTCCCACTGAACAGGCCCCCAATAAATATCCTGCACAGCCAGAGACCGTAAACTTGCAGGGGAAAGGCTTCTGCACCCAGCAGGGGCCCGAAGACAAACAGCATTTGGTGCCTTTTTGGGTGGATGGTGCACAAGCAGTTTGTCTTCATCAGGACTGAATTAAAGCTGCTGTAAATTTAGGGATTGTTTTAAATAAAAGAACCCCAGGTGAAAACTACAGGTGTGATTAATCGTGTAATTTGTGGGTGTAAAAGTAAAGCCAGGATTTCACAGTGAGTTAGTGTGCTTTTAAACTTAGTTTAGACCTCTTTATTTATCATTTGTAAGCAGTAATTATATGTGTAAAAAAGAAACGAGTTTTAACCACTGCCGCAGATTCTGGGGGGGGGATTACAGGAGACAAGTGCCCCCTTACTATTAAAAAACATGTGCTTTTGTCTCCCCTAATATTAACATGAAGGTTTTGTCAAATTAAAGGCACAAATCGATGGACAGAAATTCACTAAAATTCAGGAAATTACATGTTTGATGCTCAAAATTTTCCTCCCAACTCCTCATTTTGTAGGTGTTCCCCCTTACGTTGAAACCAAACCTACACCTCTGGCTTTAACACCTTACGTTGGATTTGTGTGCAGATATATGAACATTTATTGCAACTGAAAACTCATCATTTGATGTGAGTCTTTCCTGGTACTTTGTAATGTGTTTATTATGCATCTTTTCTTTATTCTTTGGTGCTGTTGTTGATATATATATATATATATATATATATATATATATATATATATATATATATATATAATATATATATATATATATATATATATATATATATATGATTATGATTATGATTATGATATATATATATAGATTATGAAATTGATTGTGTATCAACTGGTAACAATAAAAACAGGGTGAAGACTAGAGAAGCAGTTTGCTTCTTCTTTTTGCAGATGAAATAAATATTTATGTTGCTTATTGAAAATCTGTTATATAGGGTCACTATTTTTTTTAAATCTAGACATAGTATTTTCTTTTAATATTTTTAAATGTTTGAAATTAAGTTTACTCAGTTGATTATTTTCTAATTTACAATCCAAATAAACTAATTCAAACTGGGAATATTTGGAGGTGACTTTCCATATAAATAAGGTGTCAGAGTGCATTAAAAAGAATCAAAATATGAGTTTGTTCAACAAAAAAAGTGCCATGGAAAGGTAAATATTTAAATATTAATGTTTGTTTATTTATTTATTGTCTTTATTCTCAGGGACAATGCATTTTAATAAACATTACTGTAAATATGCCAGAAAGCCAGGAGGCTATTTTTTGTCTGTAGTTCCTAACTAGGTGTGACTTAGGCAGCCTTGTTTTTCTTTTATTATCATTCATTTTTTGCTTATTATAAAGTGTTTGTTTAAGAAGTGGCCCCTGGGCAAAGCAAGTTGAAGTAAAGGTAAAACTTTAAGTGTTACTGTTTGATTTTGTAAACAGAAACAGAACATTTTTTCCATAGTTGTAAATTGTGGACAAACCCTCAATTTATCTGAAATTATTAACAATTCAATAATTATAATAAACATGTGAGTTCTTCTAATAGCAGCTTGTTTATTTGCTCTCTTACAGACAGAAGTCAAACTTTGGATTCAAATTGATATCAGACTCCAGTTTAAGTTTTTCGAAACACTTGAGGAGCGCCTCATTTCCATATCTGTGTAACTCCACACAGACTGTACAGCAGCAGCTCTGTCTGTAATGCGAAAGCCTTCGGGGCATTTTCCTAATATATGCTCCTCTACCAGCTCGTCAATACACGACTGACTGAAAGGGTCTTTTTTCTGAAACCGAGAACTGATGTAGTGGTCAGACATGTTGCATGCACTCAGTGGGAGATTGTGTTACGGCTTAACGACAGGAAAATGTCAATGGATAAGAATGTAAAAAGTGGGCTCACAGGCAAAGTGATTTTACCAGACGTGGTCTGGCATGTTTTCAGTGTAGTGAGTGGAGGTTACAATAAGGTAAGAAGGGGAGGGGGGAGCGGGGTCTGTACTCCCCCACCATCCCCTTCAATTAGGCTGCTGCAGAAGTTTTAGTCGTGTGGTTTTTCCCAAAAAATTATTAATCTGTAGAATCAGATTTGGACAAAAAAGATGATCATGATGACGATATCTGAAGTGTATGACGGCACAAACTACACCCATCTGGGATTAACATTTAAATTTGTCACACTGGAGCAAAATCTCATTTAGAAGATGTAAAAATTATAATAATTAAAAAAACAACAACTTTCAAGTCTGACAAAGTTTCTCTTGAGGCTGGATTCATTTCTCCAAAATTTCTCAAAGGTGTCGAGGTCTCATTGCATAAATCACCATTTTTGTGAGGGAAACTAAATCAACGGTTTTTTGCAGATGAAATGTGACCGTTCCAGACGTGTTGGACGTGCTTTTATTTTCATTCTGCCATTCTGCAAATTAAAACTTTTACACCTTTAGATTCAGTTTAAATATAAACACTGACTTTAAGTCTGTTGCTCTCGCTGTTACGTGTGAAGCGTTTAGGAGTGAGTTCGTCATGCGTATCAGTTACTGTTGCTTCCTATTAGCAAGTGTGAAATGTGATAGAGGGGGGAATAAATCCAAAAGCATACAATGCTAGTATTTCAATGCTTCCAACACGACTCTGAGCATAAAAAACGATGTGTAAGGAGACATGAAGCCAGCCTTTTGTGGAAGAAGTTCTTTTAGGAGAAGGAATTGCTGGAAATATTGTTTTTTTTGGCTCAAAAGTGTTAAGAAAAGCAGCAGAAAAGTATTTTATCATGTTTTTCTTTACAATAGTTTTTGGTGAAAAAGTTCTGAGTTTATCTTTTTTTTTTTTTTTTTGCAGGATTGTGCATTTATTTCACTTTTCAGACGTGTATCTAAAAGCCTGAAGCACCTGTGATGTCTTAACTTTTCCTCCACACGAGCCCGAGGTCATTTTTTAGCATCTTCTTGAATGCTGTTATAAAACAATGGTCTATTTCCAACGGATACAGGAGCGCAATGAAACATGTGCCATTAATCAGTTCAGTTTTCTTCAAACAATAAGAGGATGCAAGTGCTACTTGAGGTCTGTGTCTTGAACACAAAAGTCTTGTCACCTACTCACCTTTCACATAGCGATCTGGTGAGAGTGCTGCGTTAAGACGTGGTGAGGAAATAAGAGGGAGAATTTGTGTCATTGCCAGCTGGGATACAGGGCAAGGAAGAAATACTTAACCTTGACATACAGGCAAAAACTGCACCTGTGTGCAGAGGTTTTCCAAAAAAAAAAAAAAAAAAAAAAAAAAGGTTTCACGATCATTTTTATTCCTTACCAGATGAGTTTTCTCTGGCACATTTCCTCCTCATCCTTCCTCCAAAATTTCCACCAGTGTACAGTATAAAAAAGAATGTGCTATCATTTTTAACACTCCCAAATGTGCATTTTATTACCGTACGTTTTCCTTTTCTAAGCCTCCCGTAATGAGTTTTTTCCCCCTATAAAGCCAGCACACCCCAGCTGACGTCTACTCACCTGTGACATCTCTCTTCCTCTTATTGGAGCTCTTCTTGTCGGAGTCGGCCGACGCCACGCTCTGTGGCGAGTACTCTCCCTCCAGGCACCCTGGCACGGCCCCTGGAAGCCTGTCTCCTACACTGTCCAGCTCGGGCCCTCCGCCTACTGCTACGGGGGCGACGACAGGCGGGCAGGCCTCTGGCGCCCTAACCCGCGTCTCGCAAGGGTTGAACTGCCAGTCGCCCCTCTGATAACCCCCCTGGCTCTCTTGGTAGAGTCTGTCGTCGCGAGGGAAGGCTGCGTGCGGCGCGGTCGGCACCAGGCAGGAGCTGGAGAAGTCTGTGTAGGCCAGGAAGTCGGGTTTCTGGTGGAGGGAGAACGGGGCCTGCTGGTAGGGCGACTGCAGGTTGGTTCCTGGGTGAGGGTTCCTCATGCAGCCCCAGATCGGGGTGCTGGGGTGGGCGCTCCGCATGCAGCTGCTGGCTGGCTGATCCATGATTGAAAACACTTCACACAATCTTGATTAATGTCTTATTATGAGTCGAGAGGAGTTGGAAAACCCCCCCTCAGAAAGTAAGTCAGGACTTGAAATCTGTCGTCCACTTGAGCTGACTAAATCATCGTCTGCATCCACTTCAGGAATACTCTGTCAGCCCCGAAACGCGTGAGGATAGACGCCTTCCAGTGACAGCGTGTTTCCCTCTCTCTCTCTGGGCTTGTGTGACGTCCTCTTGAGTCCTGACACACACTCTCACACACTCTCCCTCTGTCCTGCTCTCACACACCCTCTCTTCTGGCTTGTGGCTCGGCGGGAGAGCTGCATCCGCAAACTGCATGACTCCCCTCCTCGGGCTGGCTGTTTTCACAACTCTTCTAAGGCATTCTTGACAAGTGAGCCCTCCTCCTTTTTAAACATATAGGTGGGAAAGAGTGGCAAGTTTATGGAGTGTAACGTGAGATTGCAGAGGAGGAGCCCTGCCGGCCACATGTTGGTAGTACCCTCCAACCAACCCTGCCTCATCAACTATTAATCACGGGGGGAAATTTTATATGCACATCTAATGGGCTTTCCAGACGCGGGGCTTTTTAAAGGGACATTGTCTGTAAAATAGAAAAGCGAGCACCCACCCTCAGGAGAGCGGGGGACTTATTTCGGCTCCTTAGCGCTTTCTGACACCCAATTTAGTTCCTTTTTTGACACCCTTTAGAGGAAAGTTAACCCTAACCCTTTCCCTCTGCACCCCTGATCCCCGCCTGTCCTCTCCAATCTGAAACTCTTTTTTTCTTTCCCTGTTTTTATGACTCGTGTGTGTGTGTGTCTGTGTGTGTGTGTGTGTGTGTTCACATTAGTGCTACACACCCAAATCCACCTGGCTGGCTTTTCTTTCACTTCGAGGTGATAGAGAGTTTGATATTGGCTGCGCAGGCGCTCACACCTCTTGAGGTTTTCGCACTTTAGTCAAACACAATATGAAATTTCAGGGCCATATTTCAAAAACACAAGCTGATATTTTCTTGTGTTACTTTTTTTTATGTCCTCTGTGTTCTTGCGTATTATGGAGGGCTGTCCACACATTGATTTATTTGTGGCAGCCTGCCATGATTAAAACATCTGCCGCCACGTATAAACTTTATATTTTTGGAGCTGGACTGTTCATTTGGAGCACTGTTGAAATGAATCTTCTCACAAACAGATTTTAGGTTTTCCTGTGAAAAATGAATGCACCCAAATTCATGCATATCTGACGTATTTTGACAGCCTACAATCATGTGAGAAGTAAACAAGCGAGCAGTCTGGAGTGATCTCGTAAGCAGGTAGTTTGGGTGGTCGACGGGTCAGAAAACACCAGACTTTCCCCTGAAGACGTGTCCGGGACTGTGTCAACTTTAAATGAATTATGAGTCATTTCAAAGTACGTCCTTACTATGTTTCTTTTCCTGAACTTAACCTCCCTCCTCAACACTACATACAGCAGATGATGGTGTGTACAGCCCCAATTTGGAGAAGCAGGCTGGAGTCCGATATGGAAGCTCAGCAATGTACTGCTGTGGATGTGGGCGGCAACAAAATGTATTTTGCCCTATACATTGCCCAACCCTATCAACAGAGTGTGAAGAAGTAACACCTTTGACATTATGTCCAAGATGCCTATGTACAGTATTGCAGAGATGTCCAATGCGACGGGCCGTCCCTCGCTGTAATGATACGTCCCGGCCTGAAAGGCGATAGTGAGTCACTGTAGCCTCTAGTGTGATGCAGGAGAGGACGAGGAAGTTGAGCCGACTGGAGTCACTCATGGCTACAGCGTAGAAGTTACAGTCTCAGTGAATCAGTGAGAGTGTAAGAAACGTGTGATACATATGTTGACAAGTTACCGAAACATATCTTTACTGTAACTAATATCTAATGATGTGACTGTTTTCTTGATACTGGAGCGTTGCTAAAACTGAGCTCAGTGAGCTTTAAAGTAAACTATGCACAAACACCACACATCGATCATAAGATAGCAGCCTAAATGTTGAGTTTTGAGTGATGAGGATGCACCTTAAAATGACGTGTCTGCAGGGGAAACGGGCTGCTTACTTGTTTGCTGCCGTCCGCGCATTGGTCACATGATCACAGCTTTTCAAAACTCGTGGGATATGTTCAAAATTAGGTGCATTATTTTCATAGGAAAACGTACTCACAGTTTGTGAGAACAGCCTGATCTCAGATATTAGGCAGCAGAAGCTACAGTATGTGACAGCGATCGCATGTATATTAACCACATTTGGATCGACACAGATGTGATTATTCAATTTTCTGATCACTGATTTTTTAATCTGTGCAGGCTACTAAAGCCACTTCCCCATGAAGTCATGTCTCTAATACCATTAAAACTTTTCTGGCTAAAACCAAAATTTGGACTCAGTTTCAGTGTATCCGTTACCCAGTAAACCCACTGAACCACACTTTATAGAAATGCAGTTTTTCTTCATACTGCTCATTTTTGTGAGTTGAGGTTTTGCCTTCCTCTCGTGTGTCCTCACTTTGCTCCTGACCCCTCAGACAGGAGGGGAGGTAGATCGGACCTCCATCGAGAGAAAGAAAGACGGCAAGATTTAGAGATAGAAGCAATTGGAGAAGTAAGACGCAGAAAAACTGAGGTAAAGAGCTCACCTTGGAGAAAGGGAGAACTTGTTTTGTAGCCTTGCAGGTCAAAATTTCATAGCTAGAAAAAATGAGAAAAAAAACAATTATGTACAATTTTTGCATGTAACACATTTAAAAAACAAAGAGAAAGTTTTCACAAAGGGATAAAACAGGAGAAAATAAAATTAAAAGTAGCTTAAATTACACTTTCTGTACACACTGCCATGAAACCATTTAAGAAAAAGGGAGGAAGAAAAACTCAGAGATAAAGAGAAAAAAAATAAAAAGAAGATCCAAACATCCGTTCCAACAGGAGACAAAAAGAAGCCCAGAAGAAAAATCAAATTACGTGAAAGTCAAAAGAGAGGACCAAATTAAAGCAAAAAAAAAAAAAAAAGTCAAGATATAGAGAAGAGAAGTCAGAAGAGGAGAGTGTTTGAGGTCACACACGAAAACCTTTCCATTTACCAAGCGAATTGTTGAGCCATGAAGCATCCCCTCGCTTTTACTGGCAGTCTGAGCTCTGGCCGCACCGCAGGGAGCAGAGGTTACGCTGCATTTGTGGTCGGAGCAGGGGCCATCTGTGTGTCAGGATAAATTAGAGTGTGTGTCTGTGTGTGTGTGAGTGCGCTGTGAAAATATACGTCAGTGCGCACGTGTCTCACAGAAAAGAGATAAAGGGAGTTTTAGGGGATTCCTGTGAATATAAGAGAAACAGGTTTTTGACATGAAAAAAAGGCACACAGAAATGCATCTACAAGATATGACTGTAAAATCTTTGCTTCTTGAGGCAGGGTTATGTCGTGACTTCTTGCAGAGCTAGAAGACTAGAAGATGAATTACTGTAGCTGGTTATTATGATTGTACATTATTTAAATCAAGAGTTATATTTGGTGGCACAATTTTATCCCAACAAAAGAGGTTAAATAAAAGCTAGCAACAAAGTTAACTAACAGCTCCATGTAGGACCATTTCTCCATTATCTTACAGATATTGGTCAGTGGAACAAACTGGCATGTTGAAGTTAAAATATGAAATATTTTTGATTTACTTCACCGTGACACATAAATACACTAATCATTCCACTGGAAATAACAATAAACTGTATAAAATAATGGATGTAGTCGACGTGGCATCACCAGTTTGTTTGTGGCCTCTGTAACATTTTGGCCGCTGCCATCTTAACTTTTTAGAGCCACAAGTGAGCATATTTACAAAACTGCCCCTATTGCTAGCTGCTTAACTGGTTAGCAGGGTGCATATACAGCTATGGTAGACTGTGATTATGCAAATGCTAATTTTCTCTAGCAAAAAACAGGCTTAAAAACAACAAAATATACTTACCACAAAAAGTGAGCATCCGACTCCTTCGAAGGGTCCTTTCGTAAAGCCAAACAAATCCAAAATGTGAAGTGTGTTAAGCGTAAACATGAGGACCATGCGCCTTCGCCATAACGGTCTTCATCATCCCACCATGTGCATTTGTTGACATTACTATAACGGCATCCCGGAGCATAAACCGCTGATGCAGAAGGACGCCTAAAATGTCATCGGTAGACTCGGAAGGTCACGGACGGAGCAGCATCATGTGACGAGTTTGGAGTGAGAATGTGTTTGTATGGTTGAATCTGGGGACGCCGTGGTAGCGTCCTCTCACTCAAAGTGGCCATGCCATTAATTATGCATGACTTTAAGCTGTGATAAAATGTAAATGAGTGAGTTGTAAAAAAATTCATCCCACACACAGTTGCCATGAATGTTGAAATTAGGTATAGAAACCAAATGTGTTTTTGTACCAGGCTGTAAACATGTTTATTTGTGTTGTAAAGTTTGACATTTTAAAATGGGGGTCTATGGGGATTTACTTGCTTTTGGAGCCAGCCTCTAGTGGTCATTAGAGGAACTGCAGTTTTTGGCACTTCAGCCACCTTCACTATCCTGCTGCAGTAAATGCTCCCTAATGCCCCAAATGTGTATACATTCACAGCTAAAATGAGTCCCAAAAAACACACTGTTTAAGCAAGTTTCAATAGTGTTTGCTGAAAACTACAGTGCCAAGCTGTTTAGGACAACACTGAACCTTTGATAAAATTTCAACTTTAAATTACTGACCTGCTTTTTAAGATTTTTTTTTTGCATTGAGAGACATAGAAACAGACTGTTTAGGTCTTTTCGTCAGGATTTCTTAATGGTTAGAAAATCATTAAATAACACGAGTTTTATCTTTTAACAAGCAGGGTTGCTTCATTGAATTTCCTCTTTTAGTGATGAACCAGATTTTTCTCAGTTTGTTGCAAAATGTGTCACACAGTTACAGTAACGTGTGTGTGTGTGCAGCATTTTTGGCACCACTGTGTTTGAAAAACTTCAAGAGTGTTTGTGTGAGAAACTCTGAAGTATGTGAACCCGCGCTCAGTCATACACACCACGGACTGCAGATAAATGAGCTGGACATGAGTCACATCTCCCCTCACCCTGCCGACAACCTGTTTCTGTCAGTCTTATACCGTGTGTGTGTGTGTGTGTGTGTGTGTGTGTGTGTGTGTGTGTGTGTGTGTGTGTGTGTGTGTGTGAGAGTGTGTGTGTGGGCATGTGTGTGTGTATGTGTATGTTTGTGTGTGAGAGAAATGGGAGTTTGAAATTAGGAAAAAGAGAGTAAGAGAGCTTATGTTGTTTTTTTTAATCATTCTTTGTCATTATACGTCTTGATGCTTGTGAATATATTTGTGCATGAGTGTGTGTGTGTGTGTGTGTGTGTGTGTGTGTGTTACCGTGTGAGTGTTTTCATCTGATCCATCTTCATGACACTGGCGGGATTAGAGCCCTCCATCAGTCTCTTGTGTCTGACAGCGTGACCCCCTGTGACCCCACGTTCACCTGGGTCTTAACTGGACTGTGGGAGCTTCTTATCTCTGCTACTGTCCTGGAGACAAGCGGGGACGAATATGAGGAGGAAAAGAAAGCGGGATAAAGGGAAGAAGAAGAAGAAGACGAAGCAAATATATTAATCAAAGTGGAAACTGATAACTTTTCATCTTATTTTTTCTGGGCACGTCACATTTCTGTTGGTGCCACTGTCGCAAATAGTTTTCTTTAATTACTTCAACTGTTCCATTTCCACTGCTAAAACAGCAACTGCAAAAAACTTGCATTGAACTTTATTTGCAGGAGATAGTACTCAGTAGAAAGTGAAGTCGACGCCATTTGGAAATCAATCTAAACGCAGATGGTGTCATCATTCAATAGCCATTAAAATGTGCAATCCACACTTACTTCATAATAATAAGTTAACCCTTGGAAACCCGAGCAAATTGGTTTGATGGCTTTGAAAAACATGGGAAGTTATGAGAAAATTACCTAAAATTTAGAAAAAAAACCCCTCAAAACTAAAAAGGTAAAGTTAAATAATAATGATAATAATAATAATAATAAAAAGAAGAAGAAGAATAGTTTTTTGGGCATTTTTTCCTATTTTTAAAATATTATTATTAACTCCTAATAATTTCTCCCGCTCTTGTTTTAGTTTAATTTTACGGTTTTCCTTAAATCTTGCAATTTGTAGGACATCTCTTTCTCTGAAAGTTGCTCAGTGCCTTTTTAGCCAAAAACCCCCAAACAAAAACAACCTTTTTGCTCAGGTTTCAAAGGTTTAAATGCACGTGAAAGGTGTCTGAGCGCAGCGCAAGAAAACTGACGTCACTTCAGGTTTAAAAGAATGAAAGCCAAAATACTCTATCCACTTAAAATGCACCATAATAAGCACATGATAATTTTTAAGCTTTGGTTAAACCCTTGCAGGGTCTCTGCGGCTTCACGTTTGGTTAATTCACTCCACATTTGCGTACCCATGACTGCCAGTGAGATAGTATCTGCTGCCCAGCTGACAGACAGATAGGAGCCAATAAACAAGACTACTGGTTTCTTTCACTTCTGCTGCTGCAGCCAAGAAGCAAATCAGAGCAGCTTCTGTGCAACCAGAGCACGAAAAAGTACCACTCAGCTGCACGAGTATCAGAAAATACATGATTCTACGGTAACATTTGAGCCACAGCATTCAATTTTTCAGTTAAAGCATCAATGTTTGGGTTGAGCCGAATACTTTGATGAAATGAGCATCCAGTATGAACGATGTACTTTTTACGAGCAACAAGAGTCAGAGTAAAATGAGTCAGTACCTGTACTCAAGACGCTCAGTTTGGTAGCTAAATAGTTACAACAGCAGCAAACAGCAAAACAGCAAATTCTGATCAACGCAAATCAATTTCAAGCTTATGCTGCATTCATGTGATTTCGGAAGGTCGTAGTGTCCAAGTTGGGAAGTCGTTCTTCCGACTTGTTGTGTATTTTATTTTTCAGATATTTTTTATATTTCATCACTCTACATGGACATCAGTTAACATTAATACCATATTACACTTTACATGTGATCAAAAAATTATATTAAATATGTGAATTAATAAAAAAGTTTCTTACTATTGACATAACATTGACTTTTGCCTGACATTTTTATGCATTTCAGACATCAAGTCGGTATCTTGCGTTATAAAATAACGTTAGCAATGTTAATATACTCGCCTGACATGCTTTATAGTTAGTAGTTGGCTTGCTTACTACAGCTAATAGATGCGTATACTTAAATGTGCAAGTAATAACAAACAAATAAATGCACAAATAATGACTTTTTTTTTTATCGTCAGTTGTTGACACTGTCAACTTCACACAAATGTCAAAACTCGGCAAGTTCTCGCTCATCCCTAATCAAAGTACTTTCATAATGTTCATAAAGTTTCAGAATGTCTTCCTAAGCGCCTAGTTTTTAGCTGCTTCCTCAGACAAACAATGTCCAACTTTTGAGATGCAGCAGCGTGCACAGTATGTCATGTGACAGGAAACATTCAATCATAGCCAGCAGATATCTTTTCTTTCTTCCGTAAGTATCGGCTGTGGTAAATATGGAGGAAAAAAGGATCATTTTAGCACGAGTCTACCCGGAGCTCCACATCTGTCCCACTAACAATATTTTAATACACATTAAAAAACCAACGCCTGGAAGATCGGCTCCAAATACGGGAATTCTGTGAAGAACGGGCATCGACTTTTCATTTTCAAGTTAGTACAAGAGAGGCATGTGTATTTGTTTTGTCACAAATAGAGATACATTTCAATACATATCAATTATGAATGTTTGACGCAGTTTTAATACACTTTCTTGTATCAATACACACAGGCTACAGCCTCTGGGCCAGTTTTTTGTATCAATACACAGGTGCCAGCTGTATATATATATATATATATATATATGTAAGTTGTATGCCATTACTGTCGATTTTTCCTTGCGGTATTGAATATTGGTATTTTTCAGGGCATCGTACTGAAGTTAAAAATTCCAGTATCATGACAAACACTTGAATTAGCCCCAACACCCTCAACTGCACATGAGCAGCAGAAAATCAAATCATATGTGGTCAAGGTCTGTGAGCAGTATTATAATGTTAGCTGGTCTACAAAAACTGTCTCCTTTATACTCATTGCATCACATTTCATGAGCTCATCGTAGGTTTGGCATGTGAAAAGTAAATACCAATTCTGCATTTGTACCACCGAATGTATCATTATAAATACAAAACTATCTACTACAACTTGTAATTATATTGCACAAAGAAACGTGTAATGTTTTTGTGACCCATATTCCTTATTTGCTGTATCTTTCATGAGGTCTGCTCTAAAAAAGGAGGAATAGCTGGAAGTGGTTATCCATGGCCAACCAGTTTCAAAAACTATTTATAATGCATAATAGACTGTATAAACAGCTTCAGGCACTGGGAGATGTGGGTGAAATGGATGGTGTGTATTGTATTCTTCAGTTTGCCAACAGTATTACCTAAAGTCATTAGCAGTGTTGGCCTCGTGATGGACTGCTGACAAATGGACTGGATTTTAAAGCTGCTGAGCCAAAAGAGAAAGATGCTGCCAGGACTTCTGACTGAAAAATAAAAGTAGGGAGGTGTTCACGTCCTCTGCATGAAAAGTCAGCCATCATGTCGGACGAGCCAGCAAATTAAATTGGTGTTAATTGATTAACAAATGATGGAAATAAAAACAAACAGCAGCAAAATAATGAGCGCTCTCTGAGGCAGCGTAATGCCTGGCCCCAACAGTGCAGCGCTCAGCGTTTTTTTACTGATGGTTGTGTTGCAGAGACTTGGCTCAGATATTAATATAAAATCTCCGGATGTCTGACGGGCTGACCGATCCATCACAGGAACTATTACCGTTCCAATATTATACCAATACTAGGAATATTATCTGCTGATCATGCATGAAAACATATTGTCTGCTAGTATTACAGCATTTATACGTGTGTGTGTGTGTGTGTGTGTGTGTGTGTGTGTGTGTGTGTGTGTGGGAGGGTGGAAATACGGAGGGGGGACACACACACAGGTGCTAATAATCACATATGATCACGTATGATTGGAATCAGGTGTTGGCAGCAGTTTCTTGCTATTGTGAGGGAATATTATAGCTCTCTAAGGCTTCGGCCTCTCATCATCTCCCATTGTGAAGTTGTTTACCATTTTTCCACAGTCAGATTTTCAGAGTCCATCCGACAAGGTTAAAGCCAGTTTATACCACAATATATCTGCAAAATTACAGGCTTTGGGTAATGTTTAAAAAATAAACACTAGCGAGAGCATGGAGGTCTGAGGGCTGTATTATGCTCGAAGTTAAAAACGCAAACAGACACGGATGGAGTCTTCTGTTCGTACTCGGCGCTCATTTCGCCTGTATCTGTACACTTTTCTTCTGAAATCTTGCGAATACTGACGAAATGGAGCAGTACCATCAGAGATCATGGGGGCAGTGTAGCGCACTTTAGGCGAGAACTGACCGTAGAAGACAACAAAGATATTTTAGAAATAGATGAACACCATGAATCATTAAAAAAAATTCTCCATCCTCGCTTTGACATATTTAATGGCCTCACAGACCATCGCCATCTACAGCGCTGCCACCATCAAAAGAACATTATAGCGACCTCCTTCCCTGTCCCTGTGTTTGCGGTTTTGCGAAAGTTTCGGCTATCCATGCCAACATAAAGGACACATTTACGTATAGGAACAGTAACATATGCAGTGTTTGAAACGGACAAATCTATATTCGGGAGTATAAATGAGCCCAAAGAAAGTCGATGTTGGCCAGCTGGTCAGTTTTAATGACTTAAGTCTGTTTAGTGGCTCTCTGCATTTAAAAGTAAAGTCATAATAAAGTAATTACCCAAAAATGGATTTACTTCAAACCTGCAAAAACTGACTTTTGTGCCACTTAAATGAAGTACAAACAAGCTGTAAACATAACGTGACATATTATTGACTCATTAGCAACGTGCCAGTAAACAGCTGCCTATTGACACATCTGGCAGATAAGCAACAACACTGGCGTTTATTTGGAGTTGTGTTATTGTGAATAGATGTAGGTCCAATATTCACTCTTCTTTATGCTCTCCACCTACTCCTGATGGAAACAGTAAATGCACTTCCTTCAGAAAGTGCAGTGTGAATGCTGATAGCCGAAATACTTTTCAAAGCATTGCAGGAAATGCAGTTTAATGAAAAAGAGTCAATCTGTCTGATATCAGGCAATGCAGCTGTGGTCAAGTAATATTAGTCAATCCAAAACGGTACAGAGGATGGACTAAAGGTTGTGAGAACTATTGTGTGAATGCTGAAAGCATAAATAAGTGGCAGGCAGTGTAAAGTGGGCTTTTAGGGCTTTAGTGAAAACAGCTGCAGCCGAAAACAACACACAACAGTAAAGTTAAAGCTGTAAAACCAAAATGAGCTGAAAGACACTAAAACGCTCTGCACTGAGAGAAACTGCAGATTTGGGAGATAACACTCTGTGGGTTAATCACTATGAGCAACTTCCATCATAAAAGCCTCCATGAGAACTGAATGATAAGAGCAACATTTAGAAGCTGAAAGGTGGTGAATTATTATGAGCATGCATCTTTTCTTTTCATAGTACCACTCAGTCTTTAAGAGAGTTTCTCAACCCAATTATAGCTGTAAACTTTGGGAAAAAAAACATGAAATATACTGAGGCCTGACTTATTTTAATGCATAAATTAAAATGATAAAACGCACAGGTAAAAAAATGTCTTTACTGAGACATCAATGGAAAAAATATTCAGTATTTCTTATTAAATGATTTTTATGATGGAAAGAAACTGTCTTTGGGTGAAATGTTCAGCTGAGTTACTGCAAAGTATATGAATTTAAAGTACTTAAGGGGAAATCTGGAGTACAGTGGGGGTACTTTTTTTAAAAAAATTTTTATATTTATGTACAAAAATATCAGTCATGCATTGCATTGTTCCTAAAATAACTATACTGTAAGATCAATAAAATATGTAAATATAAGTTCAATAAACCACATTTTACAATCAATATTCCTATCAACATATTTGATTTAAATAATACAACTAAAAGATTTCTCCTGACATTTTTACGCAATAGCGAGGAAGGTATTCACTTTCTTTCTTAAAACAAAAATATGTGAAATACTTGAATCGAGGGTGAACTCTGACAAAATGTGGTGGTTTTAAGAAAAAAAACCCATCTGTGCTTCTTTTACTGAATAAGTGAAATTTCTCAATTCACGGCGAACTGACCCGAACATGTCGTCTTGTCTTATATTATAGGTTTCCAGCTTCCACGTTGAGTCATGTTACAACAACGAAAACAGCTAATCTTTACCTCACCGACGCTACACCGCAAAAACTAATTTCCCTGCTGCCACAATATTACCGCATGCTGTATAATATGAGCCGGGCCAGGCCGGGTCTCACTGTGGGAGCCAGGCTACTGATTTCATTGGCAACAACATCAGACTTCAGTTCCAGCCGCATTCTCACTCAGCTGTGGGCCGCAGTGTGAGCGAATACCTCATTCATGGAAAATCAATTGAAGACTGCTCTCTAGTGGTTTTCAGATGGAACAGCTGAAATAAGCCCAAATCTCTCACTAAAGAGTCATTGCATCTCCTAAAGGGAAGGCACGACAGGTGAGTAGGGTAAAAAAATATATAACTGGTGAAGTTTTGTGGTGATGCCTAGTTTCAAAGTTTTTACACAAGGAATTTACAAACAATTAGGTTTTTGTATTGTAATTATCTGAAATTTTATGTTAAAAAGTGTAAATATGGCATCATAAAAATAAATATATCCCAAAATATAGCCATAAATTCAAGAAATAAGATGATGTAAAAATCAGGATATGAATGATATATGAACGAATCCTCTTGTAAAAACCTTCAGAATATAGACAGGAGTGAAACTGGAAAATTTGGTTCATATAAGTGCTACTCAAGTGGAGATTTTTGACACAGAGTGTAACAAATTTACATTTTTAGACAAAAAGACGTGAAAAAGGTAAAAATTCCACCATGAAACTTAAATCAGGACACTTGTTTTTTGTATCACAAATCTTCGGAAATTTTAAATTTAAATATTACAATGAGGCATTATCTAACTAAATATGTGCTAATATGCAAAACAAAAACAAACACCTAAATGTGTATTTTTGAACTTTTCTTGCAACTAGTCTGACAGAGCCCAAGTTACAGTAGCAAAAAAGCCTAAAATCTAGAAACTGACCATTGCATGAGAACATGAATTCACCTGCGGTGTCTCGCCTTCAGGAACACATTAAATTTATTCAATACAGGAGCACTCTTTCAACCTTGAATCCTGTGTCTTATTCAAGGGCCATGAAATGTGAGTCATCAATCTTTTTCTGACAGGTGGGTGTTTTGTGCAACAGCTTAGCAGCAGGATGCAACGTTGCTGCCACGAAGAACAATCAAATACATTCACTTGCTTCCAAAAAATGTGCAACTGATGTGCTTTTATACTTGTTCCCGAGACAAATAAATCAACCTGGCTCCAAACGGTAACCTCCCATCCATCATATTTGATACTGCGTACCAAATTTCATTCAAACTCCTGGTTATTTTAGAAGGTAAGAATGTGGCCACAGGGCTGCGTGCTGCTGTTGTGGCGAATGCCTTCAGCCGTGACCTTTGGAGTATTTGCACGCACACAAAGCTGCGCTACAGGAAACCAGAATCACCCACACGGAGCTGCTGGTGATCACCTTGGCTATTCAACAGCAAGAAACACAAGATAAATCAAGCTAAATGTCTGTGGGGTCCAAGGAATACCCCTTTTTGTGGGTGTCAGGAGGCACTGATCGGATGTGCCTGTGTGTGTGTGTGTGTGTGTGTGTGTGTGTGTGTGCGTGCCTGTGTGTGTGTGTTGCTTTGTGGACAGTAGCACTATTGCGTGTTCATGGATTACCTTCCTTCCTTTGCTGCCTCATCTTGTTTCCAAGCAGCGCAGGGCTGGACTTCCTGCTTTAGGAGCTGAGGCTCTTTGAAGAGGCCTACTGAGCGCGCTCCCCGGAGGGTTGTCAGGATCAGCCTCGGCCAACAAACACCTCAAAGGGGAGTAAACTCGCCGAGCCAAACATTTCCTCAATCACTGAACAGACTCTTTGGGGTTTTCACTCCCCAGGCACAGGGGCACCAACTCCCAAACGCTCAATGCGGAGGGTTTTAGCTGTGGGGAGGAATGGGGCTGTTCACACGCAAGGAACATGACGGCGAGGACACGTGAGCACAAACGCACTACAACTCCCAGCACGGACATTAACCCTTAAGGCCCTCTTTAATATTATACACACTCGTATCGCTCTGTGCACAAAATTAGCGTTTCATAATCAAGCTTTAAAAAAATATTATAGATTAATATTATTTTTTACTTTCATTGAGTTTATTTTTTAATCAACATCAGTCCTTATCATAGATATCACATATTCAGTAATTTCATTCATTATAACCCTGTAAATGCCAGGTTATGCCATGATGCCGCTATGATTTTAGATTTTTAAAAAAAACACAAAAATTGTTACTTTTTGATTATCACAGCCTTGAATATGTCAATGGTTTGCAGCAACATTGATTGTGGGCAGTGCACCTAGTGGAAATAGCATGCATTTTCTCTGTATGCCATAAATAGTTTAAAAAAAAAAAAAAAAAAAGACGTCATCAGGGGAAAAACAGTAAAAATCCCAAATTCCAAGGCAAAAGTCCAGAATGACACCCAGAATCCTAAATATAACATGGTTAAAGAAAAAAATCACCGATATAAACATCACAGACAGCCACACACACATCACTTCCCTGCACACCCCTTCCCTTTAGCGGCAGTGATGCATTTCAGCCGTGGGGGTGTAGGAAAAGTTGTGATTTGTGTTTACATTTTTTTTTATGTTTCCTCATGTGATTCCTGTCAAAGGAGGGAGACAGGGACAGAGACAGGGACGGAGACATAAAGCGGAGAGAAGGGGAGTCCTGTCTCAGTAGCAGCATCCTGTTTTTTGTTTGTGTGTGTATGGTACTACATGTGACTGTGTGTGTTTCATGTGCACTGCATGCACGTGCAAATGACTGACACTGCAGCTTCAGCAGCGTGAATGTGCAATGTTGTCAAGTTTGTATAACCTGTATATGACTCTCTGAGTCTGGGTTTTGTCGGTTTGTTTCCACGTATACATGCATGAAAGCCAGTTGCAGACATAATGCAGGACTTGTTTATATTCATATTCACTGTAAGAAAGGCTACAATTTATAACAACTGTTGCACATTTGCAAGTTGAGGATGCAGTTATGTTTTGAAGAAGAGGATTATAGCTTTGGTGTCTTTGTGACAAACCTGCAGGCAACATAATAAATGACAAATGTTTTCAGACAGTGGCCTATAAGTAGGACTGGACCTGAATATTTTACTATTTGGATATTTGTTTGGTAGGTATGTGGTTTTCAATCCTGATGATTTAGATTTCATTTTCTTTAAGAAATGACAATAAAAAAAAAATATCTGTTTTTCACAAACACTGATTTATATTTAACATCCTGCCACAATATCAACATTGACCGACACACATTTTTTTAAATATGTAAAATGAATACAATTTTGCGTGCAGCGTATTGATTCGCTCAGCCTTTCCTTGCCCTGCTGTCTTCATCTTTCATCCAAATTATCATTTAAGTTTTCTTTTCGCCACAATAACAATATTGACCACCACACTATGATGTTCTTTCTTATTATCATCATTTAAAATCTTATTTCATTGTAGAACTGCTTGCAGCTGTTTATGAGCGCTCCATCCAGTACCAGGGACAATTGGTGAGTTCACTCGCACACAGATGATGACAGGCCTAACTGTTAGCATGACGGCTGTAGGAGGAGAGCGACTTCGGGGACGGACCCTCAGCGCTGCGCCTAACTTGTGTAACAGAAACACTGAATCTTATGCAATAAACCTCAAATCATAAATTTGTTATAATTATTGGACACTTTTGCACATTCAAGTCACTGTGCTGTGTCAGGCATTGTCCAGTTGTCTCTCAGATTGTTATTATTAGCATTGATGTAATTCATCCATGATAGCTTTAAATATTTGATGTTGATAACTACTAAAGCTCCAGACACCAAAAAGTTGTATTTTGGAGACCCCTACCCAGAGGAGACTTTGTTTTAATGTCCTCTGGCAGTTAATTTTGCAAAAATCAGGCCTCTGGGATTCCAGGCACAAAATACATTTATAAACTGTAGACATATGAATTTTCACGTTCAATACAATGTAGTGGCTCAAACATAGTAAAACAAATTAAATTTATAAATCAAATTCCTGTCAATTTTCTGATAACTAATTACCAGTTTTGAGTCACATTATTGGGACATAATCAATTTGAATGCCCAAATTCAGCGGTAATAATTAACCTATCTGTAGTTTTCCGTAACTATAGCTTTAAAATCTATAGATCTAAAATTTATACATGCAACTAATAAAGAATCACTTCTAAATATACTCATCTTAGTTATGAAATTTCAATAGCAACCAGTGGCAAGCAAAACTCCTTTTAAATTACGAGCAAAATAACCTTAATTTCTATCAATTGTATTCAACTACATCTTATTTTAACAGATCTAACGAAGCAATTTCAAATCAAGGGTGTAATTACTCTCCTTTTACTTTTAATTTACTCTCTATAACCACATTAATTATAACCAGTAATCCTCTTACATGTAATCTGCAGTATTTATACTCTTGAACATAATTACACCCTCACCATATATTCTGAATAACAAGAAGTTTTATGGACAATATACAGTAAAGGGTGCTAAGAAATATGAGAAAGTGCTGTAGACAATAAAACAAAGCGTGAGGTAAACCCACAACAGCAATACAGACATCTCCACGTGCTTTCAGCTAAAAATCTCTTTATAGATATGAGACTTATTTAAATACTGAATGATGGGCGTGGTCACTGCAGTGGAAATAATAACCGCAGCATATTTAGCTGAGACAAGCTAAAGCATGTTATGGACTGCCAGTGGCATTATCCACTCTGTAATGACAAAGTGTGAGCACTAAATTTTGGGGGGGTTAATGCTCTGTCTGCCCTGTCAAAGCCACAGCAGACGAGGGTTTGATAAGACACAAAGTATCTATGATGCGAGATTAATTGCCGGTGACAGCCTCCATTATGATAATTACGCTGTGTGTACATACGATAGTGAAACCCTGTAGGGGTTCAGAGTGCGGTCAGGCCGACAGCAGAGGAGGGCATGATATCATGTGTGGTAAAATATGCAGCGCCAGAACAGGCACAAGAAAACAAATGTCTATATTTAGCCGGCTGACGCTTTTACGATGATGGATCCTGTACCGAGCGAGTCAGCCCTCAATCAAACCGGGGGGGAAAAAAGGAGGAAGAGGAGGAAGAAAATAAAAAAGGAAGGGGAGGAAAGAAATTCCAGATGTCAACAGTAAAGTTTGTCCAGCTCCGGTTTGTGGCCACTGGAGCTTTGTGTACCTGCCCCTGCTAAAGCCATTACCTCCGGCTGCTGCGCCGGGGAAGCTGCACAACAAAGCCAGAGAATTCTCGGAAGCCCTTCAATCAGGCGCTCCGACATCGTCCCCACAACGCTGCCTCTCCCAAGAACACACTGTTAATTTGACAGGGTGGAAATGAGGAGGATGATGAAGGTGTGTGCCCTGATCCTGTGGTATTGTGTAATGTTTGAGCGTGTCCCTGCAGCACCTCTGTGGATAAGCAGAGAGTGTGTTTCTCTTGTGTCAATGCGATTGCATGAACCGCAGCAGTGGAAAGCACATTTACTCTGACCAAAATTTAAAGGAAACATGTTTTTGCTCCCATTTTTCCCAGGTTCAAGTTAAAGATCGAAGGCTTTTTTTATTGCAACCATTAGATTGATTTCTCTCACATTTTGGTTTTAAAATCTGTGTTAGTGAACACTGTTTTCTTTTTAAATATAATCAATCCACTTGAGAGGTGTGGCAAAACAAGATGCTGATTAAATAGCATGATCACAACAAAGGTGTACCTGGGAAGGTCACTCTAAAAAGTCACTCTCTGAAATGTGCAGTTTGAATACACGTCACATATACTTGTAGTATGTTGCTGATTTTGATTACGATGACTGGGTGACGGTAGCAATACACACTGTAGTTGTAATATTGACGATGATCAATCTACCCAATGATTATTAACACGTTTGTTAACTGAATCGAGCCATTTCGGTGTCGGTTTGAGCAGCATCAGAACGCAAACGTGTGAGCCTCCAGCACAGAGCAGGTGAATTTCAATTTTTTCCATAAAATGAGGACACTAACCGTTTCAGATGCACAACGAAATTAGACAGACTCATTAAGAACACTGGACACAGACTGTTGACACATAAGTGCTGAAGATTTTAACTTTACAAACTATAAAGAGTCACAAAGCTGTCATACACACTGGGCTCTCTCTCACGTAACACTGCAGCTCCGTGGCGCACAGAGTCTCTCTCTCACCTGACGCACGGTCTCTCCCCACCTGACGGTGAAGCACGGTGCAGCGCACGGTGTCAGCACAGGTTTTACAAAGTAAAAGTTCCTCCCATGCTTACACTTTATTTGCACTTTACAATTAATTAATTTTATTGGTTATTGTTAAAATAAAACGCTGATATAGATAACCAGCAAAATGCCAAATATTGACCCCGATAATCGGCCAGGGCAATAATCTGTCATCCACTACTTGTTATACTAAGTAAGATAGTTTGGAAATGATTTACAATCGTTTAAATCATTGTTTGCTAGCACATTGTTGGTTGGTTGTGTTGCTAATGTGCGTACTGGCTAACTAGTGTCTTAAATCTGTCCTGTCCGTCTTCCTGATTTTCTTAGTGACAAATACAGATGACCGCCATCTGCTGCTATGAAGAGTTATTTCCTCTCATGCTGGGATAGAGCGTACATGTTGGTTGGCCGTTGGCTATAGCTTTTGCGGTGTGCTCGAGTGCAATTTTTTTTGCCAAGACGAAGACGACACAAACGACAGTCGGCTTTCATTGCCACTAGTTATTTAATGTTGATTTGGTGTTTCTGGGCCTTTAGATCTTGAACTTGTTCAGTGTATTTCGCTGATAATGCTTTTGAACGTATGATAAAATGTTTACATTTACTTTTTGAATACACAGCCAGCATATTAACTTCCTAACTGCCTTTATTTATACAGGTTTTGGAAAATAAATAAAAATACTCCATTAGAAGTTAGCGAGCCAAATTTATATTAACTTCGAATGGAGTATGTTTATTTATTTTACACTCTCTGTTTGTGTGCACGTGTGTGTGTGTCTGTTTGCTGCATGCTATTTTTCGCTGCATGTGTTTCCATGTGTGTGGGTGTCATACATTAAAGATTAGGGGGTTTCAGATTGTGGTTTCCAAAATCATCATCCTGTCCTCCGCAGCCCTGCTCTGTTTGCTCGTCACCTCTGCAGACGGACACGCTTCATTTCCAAGATTTTTCCATGTTCGTCTTCCCATGGCCGCGCTTTAACCACAATCAACCCCCCTCCACACAGCATCCCTCCTGGTCCCCATCACTTTCACTTTGCACTGAGCCGAACCAGACGCCGCTCGCTGAGTGTTGTATAATGTGATGATGAAGCCTGGGTGGCTCTCTCATGTATCTAATCCAACCGTGGGCTCCCTCGGGGGCTCTCTGAGATATTTTGCAACCACGAAATGAGAGACAACTGCCAAACAAGTCCACGGAAATATGATGCTGCGTACATGGTTTGTTGCAGCGCTGACTGCCTAAGACATTAGCCGTAATCATCGTCACTGTTTTTGTTTCTTAAACTCACCCTTGAGCATGGCATTCAAAATGTTACTTAATGACATCAAGGTTTCTGAAATCTTATTTTTTCTCTCACAATTTTACAGCGGGAATGTGTGCTACACTGCAAATGACACTTTATGGCAATCTAATGTTGCCTCTCAAAAATGAGCTATAAAATGTATGTGTATTATAAAAAAAGCTAATGTTACATTTTAAACTGATGAAAAAAGACGACAACGACGAAGTTAAACTGTTTTCACCTTTGAAAAATGTCGTTTTAAAGAGAAGCTTTATATAACAAAAGAGACATTAAATATAATGATACATTTTGCTGTCCTTTGACCGTGAAGTGTTTTATAGTTTCTGCTAAATTTAAAGCTGGTCACTCCCTTCTGTGTTACAGTTATTTAGGGGGAGAAAGCAGTCGAGTCACTGTGAGAATATAACCTTTTTCATGCAGAGCATGCAGTAAAGTAGAATGCAACAGACTGGGCCTTATGCAGCTGCATTTTCTCAATTCTTATTTTGTTTTTTTGTTTGTTTTATACATAGATTTTTTATTCTTTTAAAAATTGTTTTTAGTATCTTGAGCCAGATGCAACAAAATTTTGTTCCACCGTGTACTTGTCTGGAATAGAGTCTAAATGACATTAAGGGAATCTTAATTTTCTCTAAATGTTCTGTAAAGTCAGCTCCAGGTGCAGCAAACATTCAATTTTGTTAAATGATGAATCCCACTCTATCATCAGTCAGATGATAGCATCAGTAACACCCTCTAAACACTATACAGGGCCAGGAAGTGTCCGAAATTAACCTTTTGACTGACCCGCCAAGGAGATTGGCAGACGAAAAAAATCAGCCTGCTAAGGATGTATTTAATCACCAAAATAATAATAATAGTATTAAAAGTTCTGCACTCAAAATGTGACTGAAGTAAAAGTATGTAAGTACAATCAAGAGTGGAACTACTCAATGAAGAAAAAAACCCATCAATAATTAAATCAAAATAATTCAAAAGAAAAGCAGTAAGTCCTCATTTTTGAGAAGCTGGAACCATAACATGTTTTTGAATGAAAAATGAACAGATTATCAGATAAGTTGCCAATTAATTTTCTAATCAATGGAATAAACGATTCAGTTAAAGTGAAAGTTCCTTTTACTTGAGTACAGTAAACGAGTATTATTTACTTAGTTACATTCCAGCACTGGTCAGCTGAAGAATGCTCAGTGACGAAAACTGGTGTCTTAGCCCTCAAAATTAATATGAAATCTTCTAAGAAAAGCGCAAAAACAAGAAAACATTTGTGAATCTCAGAAATTATTGGCTACTAACAAAATAACAATTGTCGATATGAACCAAAAATATGAGAAAACTTGTCCAATATATGTGTTCCTTAATGAGCTCCAATGTCTGTAGTCACTGTACATACAGACTTACAGTCCCATTATTTCTATTGTTGAAATGCTGTAAAACTCAGCCTAAAGTTTACTTATCTAATCAGCATTGTGTGTCTGCATTTAACTTAAAAACCTGACAAATTTAACTTGAGGCTTTACTCTCACACCCTTTTTAAATCTACATATTTTTCCTGTTTTATTGCAGATTTACAACACATGCATAACTTGTGTTGTGTTCTTGTTCAGCAGCATCTAATGGTTAACTCTGCAGTCACTCTGTTTTATATAAATCTAAACCTGGTTAAAGGCTGTTTGAACCTGATGACAGCTCAAGGACCAGCAGAGGGAAATACCAATACATTTACACAGATGAGAGCCTCATCATGTCCTCAACAAGCTTTTATACAACACTGCCCTCTACCTCACACCGATGGAGCTTCAGTCATACGTACGAGAGCATCTTTTGCTCTGCGCTCGCTCAGTACAATGTGGAATTTATTTAATTTACATCCTCGGTTAAGAAAACACCCTGTAAACAAATACAGACTTGCAGTTTAACTTTGTTGTATTTGTGGCTTTGATTTGATGTTATCTAATATAACAACATTTTTGTCAGATCACTTTCAGGTGGAAGCCTTGGATACATATGTAAATGCTGAGAGATAGTTTAGGTGAAAAACGTTTATATATGCACTAGAATTAAAAATGTCCAAACCAAGAACTCTAACTAGAAATGTATCAGTTTTAAAATCGCTATTACACAAATGGATGGCGGAGTCCACAACAAAACTATAACAACAATAACAGTGACGAAGGTACTGTTGCAGTCAATTTCAGAGCAATTTGATGACGCACTTGCAGCAAATCAAACCCATCTGAATTCACAGGATGTTACATTCAACACGGCAGAGTGCTTGCAGAAACACTCATTAGATAAAAAAATAAATACCATCCCTGCTTCATAAAACATTCTTTCCCACCGTCAACAAGACGGACATCTGGGATGCAATCGAGCTCACCCTCAGAGTCTGTGGTAATTGTGCAATCGCCTACAGCAGTAACAGATCATCAATATCAGAACATGGTAAATGGATTTGCGCAGAGTTGTTCTAGTTTTCTCAAAGCTCCAAGCACTTTTACACCTGTAGTTACATTCACACATACACACACACGCACGCACACACACACACGTTGGTACACTGGTGACGGACTCGACTTTGAAAGTTGCCCACTGCTACTCCGTTTTTAAACAATCACACGCACTCACAGGGATACTTTGACATGTGGATCTTCAGTCCCATCCTTTCAGAAAGTACCCAATAGCTTAAATTCACCAGGTCAGATTAAATATGAGAGTCACGTTTTAAACCATGTTTCTTGCTTTATGTCAAATCTGTTCCTTAAGGTGTATTTTATATATGTATTCTTGCTGTGATGAACCGTCAAGAGTTTTCACCTGAATCTGCAGCTCCCCTCGGTTTCACGGAGGTTTACACTGAGGCCACACAGCATGTTGCGGCTACCTGGCTAAACTCCTGCAGCTCTCACGTGTGTGGCATTCACACAGACACACACATCTTTTTCACAAAGCTGGTACTCCACCAATTTATGTGGCCGTGCAGCCACTGCATTTTCAACAACACTGCCCTGCAATTATATCACAATAAAAAGCTCTGTGTTAACTAATGAAGAGATTCTGTCCACGGTAACATTGTCAGGGGGCTTTTATTTTAACTCACCAAGTGCTGAGTTAAAAATAAATAAAAAATTTTCATGTCTGAAAAATATAGACATAAAAACTGTAGTTAAAGGTGGCACAATATCAATATGATTATCAAATTTCTATTTTTTCTGAAAATCGCACCCGTCATGATAAAAACAAAATGGGTGAGACTCAGCATCTGGTCATGGTGGCTGCTCGCCAAAAAACAAAAGGTTCAGGTGATGCACACATGCCATGACAGGCTGTGTGGGCCGAGCGTTTTTGTGAGTTTGACCTCACTGCTGCAACTTTACTGTTTTAGTTCAGCCTCATAGCACTGCTTTCCTCCTCAACAGACAGCCGTTTTCAGCAAAAACAAGAATATCAATAAATAAAAACTAAAAACCCTGCATACACTCGCTGCTCAGCAGCAAACACACACAGTTAGATACTTGCTACTGACCATAGTGGAGCATTAAGCAGCTGAAAAACCTGAAATTTCCTTCAGGAGTTGTTAGAGATCAGAACAGAGCTAAAAGAGAGTAAATATTAGAGTTCATCCATCAAGTGAACAGAAAAACATGACTTTAAAATGAATGAAAATGTTGTTTCTTAACGACTGGATGTGTAAATAGGCAACTAAAAAGCTGAAAAGATGATGAGTGTCAATGTTGTGTTCACAGCTTGATTCAGCTGCACCCAAGCGGCCAAAAAACACAAATAAATCTTTTAGTTGTTGTTATTGCACTTAGAAGTTTTAAAAGGCCATAAAATATTTACAATGGCAAACATTAAATCTCATGTTAAGCGAGAAGTTTTACAGCTAAGTTGAGACAACAGAAAGTGTGTAACTTAATTAAAAATTAAGAAGGACACTGCATAAACAGTAGATGCCTCAAATGATCTCTTTCTGTTTTCTTGAAGCTTCTGATCATCAAAGTTTCGCGTCTTCACAGGGAACATCGTGGAAAGAATTTCCCCAACAGTGCAAACCTTATTCTTTTTGTCAGAACCCACTGTGAGGAGGCGATCCTGTCCAAGAACAGGAAATAAAAACGCACACCCAGTTGGCCACGATGGCTTCAACATGTTTAGCAAATTAAATTTAATACCCACTGTTCAGAAAGGTTTGGAATTGGATAAATTTATATTGAATCGCCCTACAACTTTGCAACAAATTCTCTAATAATTGACCCTTTGGCACACAAAAGTGGACCTCTTTTCAGTGAACTCTTCATTTTAATGAAACAAAAAAAAGTTTGTAAAAGTTTGTGGGACACTGGGGACACCGGTCCTATCCAGCACTTTGAGCTGTGCTTGCCAGGTAATTTTACAAGCCCCTGTGAAGACAGATCTGACAGCGGAGAACGGGGAGGAGAGAGCATGAGAGTCGGGGAAAGAGAGAGATGATAGAGCGCCTCAACATGTGCCAGACAGAATAGGAGTTCTTCTGGAGGCCAGAGCTGCTCGCTGCTAAACCTGAGCCAGGAGAAAGGCTTCGCTGTGACCTTTCTGCTCCCCACAGGGAGCGAGAGTGATGGCTGCATGTCAAAAAAAGAAAAAATGAGTAGTTAAACCTCGAACTCCTTCTCCTCGTCCGTCTCCTGCAGGTCAGGTGCACCGTGGAGCCCGGGGTATGTAGATTCATAGTTTGGGCCCGGATCGTGCCGAGGTTTCTTGTTCTGCCAAACTCCTGTTGACATGCACATCCATGCCAAAAGAAACATTTAAGGCTCCTTTTACTGACCCCGTGATCGGTGACCTGTGAGCATTTTTCCAAAAACGCATTTCAAGCAAAGCAGAGAGAAAAAGGAAAAAGCAAATTCTTTCCGGCCAAACGAAATGAGCTGCATTGTGGATCTCCAGCTCTTGTTCCGCAGCTGGATGCTGAAACGGCGCCCTGATCGTAATTGAAACTGGCAGAGGTAATCATGCTTCAGTATTTGAGGAGCTCTTCAGTATGAATGGAGCTTGAAGCTTTTTGGGAAGGAAATAATACCTTCTTGCAGCCTGCAGTAGAATTGATAGATTAATGAGACTGAATGAACTACAGTTTACAGTGACGTGAGTTATTCCCTCAGAAAAGCCAAAACTTTTAGTTTACTTTTGGGAGGAGAAAATCTGATAATCATGATTTACTGTGAAAACCTTTGTCCCATAAAAACATCATGTTTTATGGTGTGAAACATTCGGAACTGCTGCAACACCTACATATTCTATAAAAGAGAAAAAAGTGTATACTATCTCAAAGCAAATAAAAATAATATATATTTAGATTTTGGCCAATTGGGGGCCTCGAAACAAACTGTAAACACAGCAATCGACCATTTACACATTCAGCAGATACCAGGCAACATTAGCGTTTGTTTGGAGCCATGTTTCTGGCCACCTGATGAATTCTGTTATTATGTCAGTTAAAAAGCAGCCGACGTTAGTGGAATCATTTTCCCGTTGTGTCCCGTATGACAGTAAGCGACACGCTGCAGAGCTGTTAATGATGCACATCGCTAAAGATACGGAGCCCATATATTCAGTGGGAAAGGTTCATATACATGCTGAAAACTTTTGACCCTCAGGTTTATGCTACCAAGCGTTTTGCAGGAGTTGCTCTGCCTCATCTGTACAAGCGTACACGAGAAAAGATCGCCAGAGAGCTGGAGGTTATGGCCTGTGACTCCACTACAACGGACCTATGATACAGTTATTTGAACACAACGAATAACATTGTTTGTTAACATGGACCTAAAGTTGAACAACGGTTGTATGATTTATACTTTACTGTTTCAACTGTACAACATGCCAAACTGACCCTGAGCCCTCTACATTTTCCAGTTTGCCCTTTGTTAATTTGTAATGCTAACGATAAAGTTAAAACTCTTTGTCATTTGTTTTTAAGTGGGAAAAAAAATCAATTCAAATTGTAAATGGTGTGAAAAAATCTGAGATTTTATTTTTAAGCCATATTGCCCAGCCCTAGTCTAAACATTTAAAACTGTAGCAAGACCTTCTCATTATTAAATATTCTGCTGCAGAGCCCCAGTAGGGAAACACTGCCATTCAGATTTGGATAAATTATGTTTCAATACTAAAAGCTTCACTAAGCAGGAATTTCCTAAAAAAAACTATATGTCACTAATGACTTACTAGCAGCCTCAAAAACATAGCAAAGTAAGAAGAAAATTAGGTCACAGTGTTCACAAAAATGCACCACAGTGAGGTGAAACAGCAAGCAGACAAAACCCGTCTGACAGTAAGTGTGGACTTTAATCTCACTTTTGTGACGTTAAAAAAACAGAAATCTTCAAGATCAGCTGTGTAACGAGTCAGTCATGAGAGAAAACTGCCTTTCAGGTCATTTTTTCTCATGAATAATGTCCAACTCAGTAACAGACAGCACAAATTGTTCCACACATGGTACTAAGCAGACAAGATGAGCTCCTTTGTGACGAAGCTCACCACATTGTGGGAACATGAAGTCATGCCGTAACATTTACAGAGTCTAACCAAAACAGGCGAGGTGGTAAAGAGGGGTTTATGGTGAGCATATATCATTTATCACCTATCATTATCATTCCATCTGCTTACACTCACCCTACAGTTTCATTAACCACACCCACATCTGTCAGGCAGGTGTTGGCACGTAAAAAGCTATTATTAGTGCCACGACTGCTCGGCATCTTATTCATAAAAAAAAAGAACAAACAGTGATTTTCGACTGGTTCAAGTCCTGGTGAAGGTTTATTGCTCTGTCAGTGACCCTTGGCCAGTACATTACACAATAAATCCCAGAAACTGTCAAAACATTGGGCAAGAAAAACAACCTTTTTATGATATGATTTATGATGTTACAGATTCAGCATAAGTATGTATCTCTTTTTTATCTGTTTTTTTATGTATAAAAAAGTATATCTGTGTGTCTGTGTGGAGTGGACGCAGCTAAAGAATCATATTCGTAGTGCTCCGAATACCAAGCGTGCAAATTACTTGGGATGCACCAGTTTATCAGCCAATAATTACCTTGTTGACGCTAATGTTTTTCTGATGCATTATGTTCATTCTGAGCAGGCTAAAATCCAAGGCTCGACTAATGACAACACATCGTCAATAACAGACAAAAAACAACATGTTTGTGACAAACAGAGATTTAGGGAAAAACTAGGGAACAGAGCAGAGAAACATTAGCATTTTAAGTAGCTTTCATATTTCAATACTCACATTAAATTAGAGTATAGAGTTGGATGTTACGTAATATTTAATTCATTTTCATAAATTGATAGATAAAATGGAAAATTAAATAATAAGTTATTTCGTCATTTTAATTTATTTATTGAGACTTTTTTTTTTTTTTTATTTTGACAGGTTCGGGCCTCCATACCAGTGACCTGAACTATCAGCTAACAGAGGTGGTACTGAGTTAATGTATGATGCATTCAATCTCTCCTCAGTAATAATGAATATTGGGCAAATTACAAAGATGTCATGATGCATTTAATGTGATTATGTAAAATTTAGTTTTTGGTGAGAAACTTCAATAAACACAGTTGATTTATTTTTGTATCTTATATCTTCATAGCAATGTCAAATAAAAGTAACACAGAGAATTATAATATATAGAGAAAAAAATGTTTTTCATGTTAAAGATGGTTATATTAATCAAAGACAGATGATGAAGGACTGAATGACTTTGAAGCAGTTCAATTTTTTTTGTCTAAAAATAATGATTTCTTTGTTACCCTGGCACAAAAGAAGCACAAATAAAATTAAAAAAAAACAGTATCTGGTCATAATTTCACAATCGATGCATTGCAACAAATATTTTACTTTATTTTTCTTCTCCTTGTCTTAAATTTTATATTTGATGCTGATGTTTTATTTTCTACACAGAAGTGATGGAGTATTTTATTAACATTAGTGACATTCAATCTGCATACTGAGGTCTGTTTTAATTTTTCTTATTTAAAGACATAACAAATTAAAAGTGCAGACCATAAAAAAGTACTAACCTGAGGTGCAATGTGTAGATTTTTTTTTTTCAAATCATAATTTCCTTAAAAGGAAGCTGTCTAAATATAGTCCCAGCCTTGACCTCAGTGTGTTCTGTAAGTAGCCTAACATTGTCTGTTGTTTCCGATGGGAGCAGCCGCAGTGATTCAGCGACCACCGGCACAAGGTCACGCGATGCTCGGAGAAGACCTCTCTGTTTGCTCTCACTTGTCTCTCTCCATGTGAGCTTGACCCAGATTACGCCACCCATGCGTTGCTTTTTCTTCAACATCTGTCTCCAATCCGCGGCACACCAACCGAGACCGTGACCACTCATTATTCATAAACGAGTTACTTTCCTGCTTTACACCAGTCCGCTTACGTCATATTTGTTTATGCTGTCTGACAACCAGCCCCTGTCGACTGAGAAGGCCACATTGTGAAACATTTATCGAGGTTTATTTCTCTCTTCCCCTGTCCCAGTTGTCCTGATTTACAAAGAGTAATGGCAAGTGTGATTTTGTTAGATCGCCGTCAGTTGTTGTGGAGTTTGTTGTGGTGAGTGGCAACAGTCTTTTTACTGGATCTCTTGTTCGGGTCTGTGTTGTCTAGAGAGGGATGTTTGTATTTTGTCCGACCACAAGTGGGAGCTGTGTGACTGCGTTCTCTGCATCATGTTCAGCCATCTAACCTGAACCACCTTCACTCCTGTCCACAGAAAAAAACAAAAAAATCTGCTGAAATCCAGCTCATCAATCATGTATTTCCACAGATGTCAAAGTTAACTAAGTGTATTTACAGAATCCAGCCATGTAAAAGACACTGAATGAATATATTTCAGTATTTGGGAAGCTCTACAGGTGCCTCTTGGACTTCTGTGCAAATATAAATCGAGCATCAGCGGGCCTTTTTTCACATCACACAGTACACATATGGATTGTTGTAGTTCTTGGACAAAAATAAGAAGCCTGAACCGATCTAGAGAAAGGACTGCAGCCTGGTCGAGATCTCACAGGACCGTCTCCACAGCGAAACTTAAACGTGTTCATACCTGTTTATACTAATAAATGAATAAATAAATGTAATTGCTTTTAGGAAAATTTGAAAGACCATATGTTCTCTGAAACAGCCACTGACACTCTTTGTTGGTTGTTTTCAGATTTCTGGCCATTTTTCTTATTCTCTGATTTTTTGGCAATTTTTAAAGGAACAGTTTGGGCCTTAAAACTTTGTGGCCATTTAAAAAAAAAAGTTTTTGTGATTTTTAAAGAAAAACATTTAGGCTTTTCATTTTTACATATTTTTGGCAATTTTTACAGATATAAAATTCAGCCTTTTTTTGTCTATAAAAAGAGAAATTGGTGACTTTTTCTTTAAAATATTTGGTTTGGAAGCCATGTTTAGAAAATGCTGGCATTTTTTTTCTTTAAATTATCTTGGCAATTTTTAAAGAAAACATTTGGGTGATTTAACTTTAAAAATCAAGAAAAATTTCACCAATGATCATAGCCAGAATCTGTAAAAATAGATTAAAATTAAATTAAATTAAAATCATTTTCAAATTTCTGAGAGTCCTTGAACCAATCATTTGTTATTATACAGGTTTGTGAAACAAGTCTTTCAGAGTATATTTAGTTGTCTAGGCCTGGTAACTGCTATTTGCAAAATCCATGACTTTTCCAGGTTTTTCATGACTATATGGACCCTACACAAGACACACACACTGTTTCAACACTCTGCGCTCCTCACTGGAGGACAGTCTAACATCCGACTAAATAAGCAGGAGTCACTGGTGTGTTTGTGCGCAGAAGTGCAGATGTAATTGACGAGTGGGAAGTGTGTATTATGTGTGCGTCTGACAGCTTTGTGCGCTTGTGTCAGATGAGGGACGGTGCACAGTTCAAGCCCTAAAGCACATCTTGTTTAGTTAAGCGTCACACTGTTTCTGCGCTGCTGTCTTGACCCTCCCTCCCCGCCGCTCATCACTCAGCCGCTGCTAACAGGGGAGGAATAAAACTGAGACGCTGACACCCACACACACCATTCACACTGTCAACCATACTGTACTTATAGTTTGCACTCTGAGTAATGCACACACACACACACACACAAACAAAACAGGATGTGCTCACAGTCTATCATGACAGCTAAATCACCGTCCTCTACGCCTCTGAATCTGAATGAGCGTGGCAGTCAGAGTAACCAAACAATTCTCAATGTAGCGTATCCACTGTTTGTCCTTAATTTGACAAATTATGCAGACGCTGTGTCTCGATATGATTGATTGAAAAAGTACAATTGTATTCATTATGGAGCCATGATTAAGAGGAGCGTTGCCTGAAACTGACTATTTTTTCTAAGCCTAAAACTTTTGCATACAGGGTTGCTACTGCTATCAGATACTTAAATGTAATGCTCTAAAGACCTTTAAAAGATAATTTTAAACAAAATTTTAGACACATTTTTAGAAAAATCATCTTTTTCTTGCTGAAGCATTGCAGGTAAGTACAGTATATAGGTATGTAGACACTTATTGTCTTCCACGGGACAGAGGGCAGGGAGCGACATGATGATAGCAAATTTTCATTTTTTATTTTATTAAAATTTGTGTGTGTGTGTCTTTGTATCATTCTGTGTCCCCTTCCTAAATTTGGAGGGTTTTTTTTGCAGGTGTGAATGCAGCGCAGGCAGAGCTCTGTTTTTTATTTATTCATCAGCAGTTACTTGCAGGGTGGATAAACTGATCTGTCAATATGCATTATGATTTTCTTGCCATATCATATATACATGATGTACATCTTAGCTCCACTAAACAGGAAGAGGAGTCACAAAACTTACAGTGGAGGCATTCATACAGTTCGGTAGGTGAGTCCAGCTATGCCCTCTCTCTACTCTACCTCCTTTCCATGACTTGCTTACAAAATAAACACACCGCGCCACAGGAATGTTATCCCGAAACTACTAATTTGCCTTGATTACATTAATATTTTTTTGGTTGAAATTGCCCTTTTCCCCTTCCTATTGCTGTTGTTTATTTTTCTTTTTCCCTCCCTCCCGCTGTGCTCCTCCTTTCCCCTCCACATGCATCGCTTTCACTATTAGCACACAATTACGGGTGATTAGTTGACAGACGGATGCCCAGTATTTCCTGTGTGTGTCGGGGTGTTTATATTGTCTGTTTATGTAATCATGCAAAGACAGGAGTCAAATATGGGGTGGACATATAGGATCCACTAATGAGGTTTAGGGGCCATAAGTTCTTGCATATCCCACCCAGACACATTTATACTTTCACTATATGATTTTAAATTGTTTTGAATATATGTACACAATAGATGAAATCTTTACCTCAAATGTTCCCTCTAAACAATTTGGTTTGTTTATGTTTGGTTTTTTGGGGAGGATGTAAAAGTTGTTTTGATGTGGAAACTAGCTGCTCTTAGTTGCTATTTATTGATGTTTGCTCATAGAAAGAGTCCTCATATGAAAAACTATTTTGCTGCTATGATGTGTTTGTTTAGTTTTGCAGCGTTTGGAAAGATCTGAGCTTCTGATCCCCGCTTGTTGGCCCTCGTATAACCCGCTGCTCATAGATGTAAAGGCAGAGATAAGATGGAAAAAGAAACATCAGCTGGGGACACACCAGGTTTTGATCTAAATTTGTTTTCCTGTTATGATTTGTACAGATTTATACTCTAAAAGGTATTATGTCTTGTTCCGCGTGCAATATATAAAATGACTATATCATGAACATCAAGTACAAATTGTCACATCCTTTTTATAAGCCACCATAACTGTTTCAGTTATCTCGCTCTCTGTTTAACGGCTCTGTATCTCACAGACACACACACAGAGCAGGGCTTTTGCAGAGCTCCAGACCGTGACTTTTTAGTCACATTTTGTGACCATGGAGCACTACTGCGATTTCCAAGTACTATCAATATATGAATTGGATTACTTTGTTTCAAGCCTACAGAGAATAAATCATCATGTTTAACTGTGCTGTGGTATCAGTCAAACTTAATGAGTAATAGTGGCAGTTGTGTGAGTAGATGTGTGTGTGTTTGTATCCGCAAAGCTCAGATCGCGGCTATACAATCACTTTTTTCAGCCATGGCGCACCAGGGTGACTTGCAGATATTAGTAATATTTGAACTGGAGAGCGGTTTGTTTGTTGCCCGCTTACAGTGAATGAACTTTCAAGGTTAAAGGCGCCGCAGTATCTGTTTAACTGTCTGCTAACGCTAACCTTAAACTGTTAACCAGAAGCTTCAAGTCCACAGAAAAACAATGACACTTCTGCCCTGAGACAAGCCAGGTCCTCCAGTTAATATTAGTTTAAAGGACATTTGAAAATATCGAGATATATATCATGCATCGCAAATTAGCCTCAAAATATCGGGATATTATTTTAGAGCCCTATCTCCCAGCTCTAGGCCAGACAGGCATAATATGTGTGCTACCCACCACGGGAGATTTATGTTTGCAGTTTGCAGCTAACTCAAAGAAATGGCAACAATAAATGTCTGCGAATCAGGACAGCAACAGGAATTGGGAGCTTACCCTCCGAGCAGAGGACGAGATCAGCCGCCATGTATCAGAGAAGGTAAATAATTTTGATTGCTTTGTTATACCATTGTAAAGTGAGTGCTGCCCACACATATGTTATATGTCATGCAAAAGGCCAAAGCTGTTGACAAGCAGAGACTTCCTTGCAGACCTACAGCGTGATCTCTGTGTAAAAAGGGATTTTGTTTTTGGGCTGGTGAATGAAAACAATTTATCAGCCACTTGGCTGATTGCTGGTGCTAATTTCCAACCCCGGTAATACCACAATAAGAGAGCAGACCCACATTCATCACAGTGAGAAACAAAGCTCACATGGTTCTGCAGAAAAGCAGCACAAGGTGCCTGAACACAGTAACAGCCTCCGCTGGCTGTAAAGAAATCACGGCCCAATCATGTTTCAGATACTCAGATGTCAGCTTGACATGCGTCATGATTTTGCGAGGCCGTGAATCCCTTTATTGCTATTTGTGTGCAATGAAAAGCCTCCGCTGGCCCGAGGAAGATATTAACAGGTGTTTGTCTGTTTTGTGAATCTGTTGCAGCTGCGTCATGTCAAAAGAACACGTCTTTACATTCTGACTCGGGTCGTAACACCGCTGCTATTCAGCGTCGCTTGGAAACATATGGTGCTCGCAGCCTTGACCGATACCTTATATACTCGAGTAGTCCTAATTTTCCCGATGATTATTTATACAGATTCAGGATCGAGCCCGCTGCTCTCGCTGAAACCAGACAGTCCATAACTCACTGCGCCTGAGAATCGAGCTTTTAGTAGTTCCTTTCCTCTTATCGTAATCCCACTCAAATCCGCTTTGATTTATTGTGTTTTGAATTATGCTTTGCTTGTCAGCTGTGTCGCTGCTCGGAGGAAAATGGCAGACTGTTTCAAAGCTTGTCTGCACTTGCTGGCGAAAATGCAAGGACAGAACTGATCATGAAAAGCCGATCAGAACCGTCACCCTAAAGTTGACCTCAGTGAAGACGTAAACATGACAAGCAGCAATAAAAATCATGGATTAGTAATGAAGCAACTTCGTGATTTGGGGGCCAGAAATTATATAATGACAACAACTCCTGTTTGTTTGTGTGCCGAGAAAAAGAGCCTTTTTTTTAACTTTTATTTTTTTACACAAAATGCTCAAAGACATTTTTGTTTTTGATGAAAGGGCTGGCATTTAAGGCAGAAAGACAAAAAATAAGAAGAAAGGAGAGAGGAAGAGCAGAAGAAGAAGAGCGAGAGATTTAGTGTGTGGTTGTTCTGGCAGAGAGCGGAGGCAGGACGCCAACAGAAACTCTGTTTGTGACAGATACACAAAGTTTTTTGTGCACACCAGATACACACACTTTGCCCTCTCATTGTATAACTCCTCATAAAAATGTCTTATTAAATAATAGACAACCTAATACAAATAATTAATACACAAGCCTAAATATTTGGAAAAAATCAGCATGGCACTCTTTCAAAACTAACAGCGTTGCACAATAGCTGAGGCAGTTTCACCAGGCTTACTAATATTATGTTAAGAAGCGATTAATATCAAAAATAATGTTTAAACAATTGAGGGGACGTTTGAAACAAGCGTTGAGATTAAAATCAGATTTCACAGTGGAGTTAAGTTTGCAGCCCTTCCTGAGTACGTCTGTATTTGTACAGCAAACACAATTATGGAGAAAAATGACATTTCACAGAAGATTTCCTTTCTGATCCGCTACACAATCATTATGGTGGGGTTACAATGGCTTTACTTTAGACCACAATACAATAACATGTATAATATTTGGTTTGTAAAAAGTAGTGATGTGTATTAGCTGCCTTAACAGCTGGCAGACAAATTGAGAAAACACACCAATTAATTTTATAAAGGTCAAACACAAATAATCGTTCTTCATTGCATACAATAAACTACTATAATATCACAGTTGAGAATTTATACTAAGTGAATATAGGCTTATATATACACACATCTCTACCAGTGTGGCTACCTGTTATTCAACATTAACGTCCACCTAGAACTGAAACCCTTCTGGTAACATTTAAGTTGGAAACTCTTCATGGGATTTAATGGGAATTTATAGGAATTAACAAGAGAAAACTGATAAAATGGAAATAAAAAGGTTAGTTGTTAAAAGCTGTATTTCCATGTCATACAGATTAATGTCTATAATCAGAAATCTGCAAATTTAAGCAGAAAATGGTACAGACTTTGGTACTGGAAGCATTTTGGTTTCGCTTGTAGTCCAAGTAGTGTTGACTAATCACATTTGATTGGCCGGTTAACAAAATCACGTGCATTCACATGCAAATATTTTTTTAGAGATTAACCAAAATGACCAGCACATGAAAAAAAGGAGGTCTTGGCCTGGATATAGCTGGATATAGCTGGATATACGCTGGATATACACTGGCCACTCCAGAAAGCCTGAAAAATGACTGACTTGGAAACCAGAGGTGCTGAAATGCCAACTCATTTTTGGGTTTTGGGTCTTATTACTGGCATTCACAAACAGAAATGGACCTTTGTAACATATTGGGATTCTTAATTTAGATGGTATTCTCCATTCCGTTTGTTGGACCAAACTGAAAGTTGTTGTTTTTGTGTCTACTTAATCTGAGGTCTTGTTAACTAGACTTCCTGCTGAATTAGGCACTCTAATGAGGGAATACGTTAATCCAGCATGATCTCGGTCAGAGTGAAAGAATGTTAAAGAGACAGCACTTGTGTCTGTTTATGTAGTCTGCGTGTAGTCTGCGTGTGCTGTGCGTGTGGAGCTGCATTCACTGAAGCCTACGGGGGATTTTCCTATTGAGCTAAATCGTGGCACTCTTATCTCTCCCGTATGTTATCTCCAACATGGTAATTGCTGACTTCCAATCACGCTTGTTTTCCCTCTGATAGAGAGACTTTTCCTTCTTAGCAGGCAGTTCGCTCTGACTTCCCCTTCCAACTTAGAGCGGCCCCACCTCCACACTGACACACGAGAAATACCCACAGGAATACATGAACACTCAGAGACAGACGCATTACCGTGTGCCCTCTGTTCATGCCAAGACTGAGGGGGAAATCGCTGACTTCTACTGAACCCATTACAGGATACAGTATGCCCGACGGCGACTGCAGAGTGCTCATTATACTGTGTACTGTTTGTGAAAAATACTGTACCCTTCACAGGATCAGCAGGAGGTGAAGTTTCTTACATAAAAAGCATCATTAAGGGGATGTAATCCGGCTCATTTTTATCTTTGGTTAAACCCTAATAATGATGCAAACAAATAGCAGTTTGTGCTCTCAAACGGAAATATAAGTCTCTTTGTCAGCATCTTTAACCCTTTGAACTCGCCAGTGCCTACATTGTTATTTTTGGTTATTGTGATTTCAGTGTCTTCAGATGCTTTGTATTCCCAAAATCCTTACAACCTAAGCTACAATGTAATGTATGTAAGTCAATAAGCCATAATAATTAATACAAGTATTTAAATAGTGTCATTAAAAATATAACAGAGATATTTTCACCAGATTTTACAAAATAAAAATAGAAATACCGCATTTGTTTGCCCTCACGCACCAGTAAAGTTGCAATTAGAGTTTACATACATGTCTGTAAGAGCATGGATGTTTCACACACATCTTCCCTGCAGCAGCACAGAAGAGGTCACCAAGACCTTACCCTATGACCTTTGAGCACCAGATTCAAATCACTTAATTCTTAATTTAAAGTGGCGGTTTGGGGCAAACTTGAGGAAACTCCCTCAAGGCTTCAGAAACTGCTTTCATGAGATTTGACATATGCAAGTTTTGCATGACCTTGAACTTTGACACCAAAATCTAATCCGCTCATCTTTGAGTCCATTCAAATGTTTGTGTCAAATTTGAAGAAATTTCCTAAAAGTGTTCTTGAGAAATTGCATTCACAAGAATGAGACAGACCAAGTGAAAGTGACAATCACCTTTGACCTTTGACCACTAAAATGCAATTAGTTTAACATTGAGTCAAAGTGGACTTTTGAGCTAAATTTTAAGAATTTCCTAATGGTTTACTCAAAATATTGCATTCACACGAATGAGACAGCCAAGGTCCCTTTGACCTTGGCTGTCTTTGACCACTAAAATCTAATCAGTTCACTGTTGAGTCCAAGTAAATGTTTGATCTGAATTTGAAGAAATTCCCTTAAGCATTCTTGAGATTTTCACAAGAACGGACCAGACTAATGTACGGACAGACAACCAGGAAACATGATGTCACCTAGGATAACGCCAGCGAGGAGGCATAAAAATAATGGATGTTCAAGCTATTATGGTTCTTCAGGTTTCTATATATACACATGATTGTGGAAACAGCAATCTCCCGCTGCAATTACGGGGAATATCGGTGTAATTGTAGGGAAATACCACGTTTGCAGGGCACATAAGGTAACATATGGTCATAATGTGCTGACCAAGAGGAGAGAACCGTTACCTTTCCGCTGCAAAATGAATAAATGCTCTAGCTATTACGGTTCTTAATTTAGATCTATTTAAACAGGATTATTCAAACAACAACCTCCTGTGTCAGGTCTGACAGGGTAAAAAAAATTCCTCATCCTTTAAAATAGAAACTTCTTTCCTCACGTACACACATCACACTGTTTGCTTATCATGACCTTGACACAAAAAACACGACATCCACACCCTCTGTGAAACATCAGCCAACATTTCAGCATTTCTCTCCCTCCTCTTTCTCCCAGGAACACACAGCCACAGCCCTGCGGTCCTCGGCTTCCCCGTGTTGAAGGGGGACTGCACCACATGTTGTGTCGCGGTTAACCGACGCCCGACCACTTTAAAAGAGCCCAAATTGATGCAAGCCATCTTGAACTAATCCTCTGGTTGAAGATGAGAGAAGGGGGGTCAACCTGGTGGATTAACCACTTGACCACAGATATGATCTGGGTGACCTGGACTGGTTACAAGGCGGTATACCACAGTGATCAAACTCCAGTATCTGCTGGTGTCTGCAGGAAGTGGTTTGGTTTCTGATGAAGACAGGCTTGACTATAAAGGCCAAACAAATGCACACAAAGAGCTTGAAATTGGACACTCGCAAACCAAGCATTAAGACTGTCCAAGGTTAAATGGTTTGATTTGTTGTCATGCCACAGGGGCCGAGAATGGGGCCATATCCCTGCCAGTAACTCCAGAGTTAGATTCTGGTAAAGTCTCGAGAATAACAGCTTCGCTGTGAGGTCGGGACTCCTGGAGCATCGTGTGTAGTCACCGGGTCTAAGCTAGCTGCTGATGGTTAGTTAGTAGCTCCAAACTGTACTTTTGCTATAATCTTTAAATCACTGTTATTAATTTTACCTTATTACTCTTTTATTGTAAATCTGAATCCTTTATTATGTTTTATTGCTCTGTAGAGCACTCTGAATTGCTCTGTTGTATTAAATGTGCTGTACAAAAAAACTGCCTTACCAAAGTTACCAAACTTTATCACAATCTTTAGACACTGTGATTAATAAGGAGTGTTATTGATAAGCACGGGCCACCCAGAGTAAAACTTAAAAGCCTCAGCTAATTTGCCAGAGTTGAAACCATTATTCTTTGCCTCACTTCAAGGCTTGACAGGTCGTTTTTTCTGCATGACACGTAAGAGGAGAGAAGGTGGCGGCGGCAGTGGCGATGGAGATGGGAGTTTGGCCACGCTGCTGGAACAGTTGAGTTCACAGAGAGCGGTGCCTGAGTGTGATTAGCAGAGCTGCAGCGGTGCTTTGCCAGCTCCAGAGAAGCCAGTTCTCATCTGTCAGTGCGTGTGTGTGTTTGTATATCTGAGTGTGTGTGTGTGTGTGTGTGTGTGTGTGTGTGTGTGTGTGTGTGAGCGGAAAAGAGCAACAGAAACAATAAAAACAGAGAAAATGAGGAGGGAGATACTGTGAGACAAACTATACCGGATCGGTATGTCTGACTGCCATTTGAAACTGCAGCGTTGTGTGGCCCCGGCTCCATGGTTTCAGAGTTACACCCAAAACAAATAAACAAAAGGAGTTTGGGCAGCGTGTGTGAGCGACTCAAAACCTCCGTGAATCTCACTGTGGCACATGTGTAATGGATGGATCTCCCACCTTCGGTAACGATGACACAGGGCTTACAGAAATCTTGCGGCGTCTCAGTTCGTTAGGAATCTCATGGAAACGCGTCGGTCACATTCCTAACACTCGACATCACTTGACGCTGCTTCCACCGGCCGTGATGCAAATATAGCGTCTGACGTGTGTCTGTAATGTTTTGGAAACCCAGGTACAGCGTCGCCAGGAGAAGGGCGTGTTGTCACGAAAGCGCACACGGGTGTGAAATTGATACCAGAGTCTGTTAGTAATGTCACTTTGATCACATTTCTTTTATCGTTTGCGTCAAGTGTATAAAGTTTGTGTATTGGCACCTGCGTTCAGTATACAAGCAAATTAATCCCAGAAGTGAGCATGTAGGCTTGTTGTTCTTTCTTTTTTTTTGTTTGTGTCTCTATTTATGCTCGGGCGGAGCGCCGGGACCTCTTCATCCTCTCCAGATTTTTGTCAGCTAAGGTTTCGGGGGTTAGCTCATATGGAAAGCTGATTCCAGAGCTTGCTTCATCTCACATGGTTTCAATCACCTTTTTCCTGCAGACCTCGCAGGTTCTGAGGCAGACCTTCGCTCCAGGACTCCTCGACCTGGACCGGGACGGGCACTGGGGAGCAGGGAAACGAGGGGGGATGACGACAAGAAGGCAGAGGAGGAAACAAGGAGGGAGGAAGAGGACGGAAAGGATTTTTTTTTTTCCATTTCTGTCCTCACATCTAGTCACAGATAGTCTTGTCTCATTTTGTCTCCTGTTATCTCATGTCTCATCGAGTCTTTTCTGCCAACATCTCCTCATCCCATCTTGTTTTGTCTCATCTCAACTTGTCTTGTCTTGTTTCATCTCATCTGTCCTTTTTCTTTCTTGTCTTGTCTCATCTCTTCTAGTCTTGTCTCATCTCTTTTGTCTCGTCCCATCTCATCTATCCTTGTCTTTTCTCATCCTGTCTTGTCTTGTCTCTTCTTGTGTCATTTCATCTCTCCCTATTATTTCTTATCTTGTCACGTCTCACCTCTTCTTGTCTCCTCTTGCCTTGTCTCGTCTCATCTCTTCCAGTCTTGTCTCATCTCCTTTTGTCTTGCCTCATCTCATCTTGTCTCGACTTATCAAGTCTTGTCTCCTCTTGTCTAATCTCATCTCTACATCTCTATTTTTTATCTTGTCTCGTCTCATCTCTTCTAGTCTTATCTCATGTCTTTTGTCTTGTCTCTTGTCTCATCTCATCTGTCCTTATTTTTTCTTATCTTGTCTTGTCTCATCTCTTGTTGTCTTGTCTCCTCATTTCTTGTCTTGTCCTGTCTCCTCGTCTCATTTTGTTCTGTCTCCTCTTGTCTTGTCTCCTCTCCTCTCTTCTTTTCTTGTCTCCTCATTTCTTGTCTTGTCTTATCTCTTCTTGTCTTGTCTCCTCTCCTCTTTTCTTGTATTGTCTTGTCATCTTTTCTCATCTTGTCTCTTCGTGTTTCGTCTCAGATTCTAGTTTCTTAATTAGTGCCACGTCTCATCTGTTTGTTTATCTTGTCTCTTCTCCGCCTCTTCTGTTGTCTCCTCATCTTGTGTCCTCTCTTCCCATCTCGTCTCCCTCTCTCTTGTCTCATCTCATTTAGTGTCCTCTTATCTTCTTTTCCTTCATGTCCTTTTATTACCCCTCTATTCTCCTCCTCTTTCCCATCGTCTCTTCCCATCTTGCTTCATCTTGTCTCCTCTTATCTCCGTTCCTCTCGTCTCCTTTCCTTTTGTCTCATTTCTCTCCACTCTCCTCTCATTTGTCTCCTCTCATCTCCTCTCTTTCAGGTGATGATGACATGCCGAATCGTCTGTTGAAAAATCTGCTTTCACTCTTTTCATTGTGGACTGCAGAGAAAAATGTAATGCATTATCCATGTGGCATTCACTGGGCCTCATGCAAGAAACAATATGAAAAAAAATTATTTTATTTATGCTCGTATCCAGGATTTGTTCATATTTTGTTAGTACTCAATGATTTTGGGGATTTGCCAGGGTTTTCTTATTTTTGCTTTTCTCTTGGGTAAGAGAATATTTTATGAGTGGTCGAGAGCACCGAGATAAGAGAAACGTCTCACTTTCACAGTCCACAAATCGTTGTCCAACACAAGGAAAAAAAAGTTTTATATATGAGGAACATTTAAAAATGCATGATTATCATTTAATCATAGTCAGTTGAGATTTTAAAGTAATCATAATGACAGGATTATTACATTTTTTGGGCTAAAAGGATACTACTACACTTGGTGCATTGATCCCATTTACTTTTTTTTCAGTTACTGTGCGTCCCTCTGCTGACCAGTAGTGTAATGTAACTAAGCACATTTACTCAAGCACTGTACTTGAGTACAAACTTGAAGTTACTTTTATGTTACCTGAATATTTTAATCTCATGCCTCTTTCTTCTTCTACTCCATCAAACATCAGAAGAAAATGTTCTACTTTTTACTCTGCTAATTTTAGATAACTGCTTTGCAAATTAAGATTTTTTTCACACAAATAAAAAAGAAAATATACAAGTGTAGCTAAAACAATTAGTCATTTACTTAGAAAATTAATTGCTAACTTTTTTTAAAATTATTTTTGTCATTTTTCATGAAAAAAAAAACATTTCTTGGTTCCAGATTCTCATATAAACTGTATGTATGAGGACTTGCTGCTTTTCTTTTAATTATTTTGATTTACTGAATTTATTTTAACCTTTTTTGCATGTGTACTTTTAATACTTCATTGTATTTCCTTGGAATTACATTTACTTTGTTTAAGTTTATTTAACAGTACGCTAGTTTCACTTCTGCAGAAGTTCTTCTTAAACATTTTTGGTGTCATCTCTTCAGTCTTGTTCATGTGTCAGAGTCTCTGCACATGATACAAAACAAACCTGCCCTTTTTTAGTGTTTAGGGGGCGTTACGTACTAATAGGTGACTTACATTCAAGTGGGATTCATCATCGGGCACACCTGGGTAAGAGCATATTTGGGTGGTTCAGAACATTTGGTGCATCAGGAGTTGACTTCCCTTATATTTTCTCTTACCAGAAAATTAAGAGAAAATATTAGAGAAATTTAAGAGAATGTTGCTGCATGAGGCCCATTGTCACGTTGAATCTGTATTGTTTAGAGCTCACTAGATAGACAAGACAAGGCCAGGAAAACGGACTCCAGTCCTTGTATGTTTTCTTTGTCTTCCTGTCTTCCTTCTCATAGCAGCGAAAGAGGAAGTCGGCACTGAGTGCAACTGAGACAAAATCAGACAAAAAGGGCTTTTCTTCTCCTCTCAGTTTGCTTTAACATGCTCTATTACCAAGGATCTCCCTCAACACCACTCTCGGTGTCAACAGCAGGGTTCATGGAGGCAGAGTGTGTTCACATGGATCCTGCTGAGAGGAGGGGCAGCCAGGGGTCACCTCAGGTCAGCGGCAGGCACTGCAGGAGGATGTGACTCCGCAGCCTTAACAAGGGTCTGCTGATGCGGGCCTACACATCCCATCTGTCAGTGCAACTATTCCTCCTCCCTGGCTACATGCAACAGTGAAGTTATGAGGGAGCGGCGGTGGTTTTTCCTGAGGGAAGAAAATGACGGCCGGCGAGTCCTTCTCCCGAGTTTTGTTTTCATTCTCGCCGGGGTCGGAAGTGTTATTTGGGTTAGTATTCAGAGTGCTGGTTTATAAACACGACTTCTGTTCGATGGGAACTACAGGTCTGGTGGACACATTTCTGCCCTTTCTCTGTTTTTTCTTAATTCATTGTGGAAGAGAACAATAACATGTCATGAGACGTACGGTAGATGTCAGAGTAGATAAACACTGTACCATGACTGCCTCCACTGCCTGCGGTTTTTTAGTATCTTGGCATTAACTCCTTCTTTGTCATTTGGCTTTCAGTTTAACAATTATGATCTAATCACACTTGGGAAAATCAACTCTTCATAAAAGAAATGATACGTCACATAAACTGAAGAGTTTCTTGCCAGGTGTTACATTTTTTTAATAAATTTGCCTCAAAACAGTGAACCATGTAAGTTCACTATTGAGGAAAATCCCAGTTTACTGCAATTTGGATCTCTTTTTCTTAGTTTTGGCCGATGTTTCTGCTGCTAATAATAAAACACTGCACTCGCCAACTTAATCGCTGTGATCTGGGAGTGCAGCAACAATGCTGAAAAGAAGTGATGGTTTCGGTCAAAAGAAGAAAGTGAATTTCCCACAATGTGTACCCAAGGTTCATACAGTTTAAGGCATGCAAGATTTAAGACTTTTAAATACTTTTTAATGCCACTGGGATTGAAAGACCAAGATCACAACAATCATAACTGGAAAAAAAGTGAACTGCAATCAAGTACTTAGGATTAGAGATAACGTTGCCTGAATATTTATCTATCGTTACATAAAAAGTGACTTTCTTTTTTGGTGATGTTAATGTTATATGTTCAGGAATATTGAATAATGATAGAGGTTTTTAGCAGTTTCCAGAACAGAAATGCTTGTGGTCAAATCACCCAAAAATGCAAATCTGACCGAAATTTCCAAATGTCAAAAGTTTCTGATATCAAATCACAGCATGGATTTTTCTATTCTCTCCAAGTGGATCTTTGTACCAAGTTAGAGGAAACTCCATCAAGGCCTTCTTGAGCATCGCATTTACAGGAGCGAGACAAATGCTAGGTCACAGAGAACTTGACCATTGACTACCAAAATCAAAGCAGTTCATCATTGAGTCCAAGTGGACATTTGGGCCAAAACTGAAGAAAATCCTTCAAGGAATTCTTGAAGTTCACAAAAATAAGACAGACACACTGACCTTGAAATTCAACCTTTAATCACCAAAATTTTGTTAGTTTATCAATGAGTCCAACTGAACGTTTGTGCCAAATTTGAAAATATTCCCTAAATGTGTTCTTGAGATATCAAGCTCTGAAAGATGTTAATTGTCGAGTCTAAGTTGACATTTGGGTCGAATTTTAAGAAATTCTTTTGAGGTGATCTTAAAGTATCAAGTTCAAGACAGCAAGGTCACACTGACCTTGACCTTCGACTTTCCAACATCTGATCAGTTTAGCGTTCAGTCAAAGTGGACATTTATGTCAAATTTGAAGAAATTCCCTTATGGTGTTCTTCAAGTATCAAGTTTATGAGAATTAAACTGGTGCAAAATCACAGTGACTTTTACCTTTAACCACCAAAATAAAATCAGTTCATCATTGAGTCCGAGTGAACGTTTGTGCCTAATTTGAAAAAATTCCTTTTAGGTGTTCTTGAGGTATCACATTTACAAGAATGACACAGAAGAGGTCACAGTGATCTTGACCTTTGACCACCAAAATCTAATCAGTCCATTGTTGAGTCCAAGTGGATGTTTGTTTCAAACTTGAAGAAAATCTCTTGAGGTGTTCTTGAGATACCACGTTAATGAAAATGAGACGGGCTGAAGAGGTTAAAGACTGTTTCTGGTTGTTTTTCAATAACATACAACATCAACAGTCTAAACAAGGTTAAATGGCTGTTTGAAACCTTTCAAAACTTCCCAGGGAGAGACGTCTCTGGTGAAACAGTGGTTACAAAATGCAGGCTTAAAAAAAAAACAGTCAGTTTGTTACTGTCTGCGTGGGCCAGACAGGTCAGTTGGCCACACCGATAAAGATCTGCTGTGGAGCTGCATTCTACAACAAACAAGTGCCCCGATAAATGACAGGACGGGGTGGGGGTTTGCCCTCGGCAGCAGACATAAACACAGCAAACCCTCACGAATGGAGGGAGGTAATTTAGATATACCACCGCCATTAGCCCAATTAGGGTTCAATGCCTATGAATCCACAGGGCTTTCCCTGTTCGCCAGAGAGGGAAAAGGGGAAAAGTCCACCGCAATTACACATGTTCAACGAAAATGGCAACGGAGGAGGAAATGGGAGAGGAAGTCAAGGTGAAGTCTGAGCGGCGAGCTTCTCCTCAGTTGTCTGTAAGTCGGCCATTGAGGTAGGGTTGCATTGCAGCTCGCCAGGGGGCTTTGGTGGAGCGTGCTGGCATTTCTGACACTGATCCTCGACTGACTTAACAGAGATAAGACATCTGGTCGACTCCCTCTCTGGGTCATATCAGCAAACTTTATCCAAGTTCAGTCTGATTGAATATCACTTTGTCTTTGATGGGGGATGACGGCTCGTAGCTTTCAGAAGCCTTTATATGTAGGGTTAGTTTGCACAGATTTGAGGTCTGCAAGCTCTTTCAGGTATTCAGTATCAGATATTCTTTTTTTTTCTTATTTTTATTAACTTAATGAACTTAAAACACTTTGTGCATGCTGAAATTGAAATGTCCCTAAAGCTATAACTATTCATCATATGTCCAAAATATCCATGTAGAGGTGGGCGATATATTGATTATACTTCATGTATCTCAGCTTATTCCATGTGCGATGTATAAAATGGGTATATCGCAAACTTGGAGTATGAAGGAGAATGTTCATGTTCATGATTATTTTATTATGACAATACTTTAACTTAATTATGACAGTACCTTATGTAACTTTATTATAACAGTTCTTTATTTAACTTGATCAAGAAAAATTAAGCTTATAAGTTCTTTATTAACTTTATTATAACAGTATTTTTTAAAAATCTTTTGCGTAGCATAGTATTTTTAACAGTATTTAATCTAACTTAATTACCACAGTACAGTACTTAATTTAACAGTATTTAGGTATTTTAACATAACAGTATTTTAATTTTTATTACAACAATAACTTTATTGTAAAAGTAATTGTTTCAGTTACTCCCTTCAGGCAAACCTTTCAAAGTACCCCTTGCCAAAAGGAAAACATACAAGAGCTCTTTTATTCCCACCACAATACACTTTTTAAACAAAGCAATATTGTTTTTGCTTTTAATGTAGCTCTGTACACGTTTTTATTATTCTATAGAACTGTTGTGTGACTTTTTGTGATTTTATGTGAGTCTCATGGTAGTGAATGCTTTTTCATGTTGTTGGAGCCCTATACCAAAGGCAATTTTCTGTCACTATGTGATAGACAATTAAGCTTTTTAAATTTTGAATCTTAACTTGAATACCACAGTACTTTATCTAACTTTATTGCAACAGTACATTAACTTTTTTAAAGCAGTACTTTTTAGTTTAGTGGTCTACAGTAGTTAAGAGGTGATTTCAATGTATCGAGATATATAGTATATCATGTATTGCGATATGGCCTAAAAATACCACAATGTTAATGATAGGCCATATTGACTAGCCCTATATCCAGGTATTTAGATAACTTTTTATGAAAGACGAAACCAGGTCCGCTAGATTTTACCACTTGTTTTACATAAAACAGACAACTGGGGTAAACTGGTCTTCATGTTTAAATGTGGCAGTAAAACCAGTAAGTCCTCAGGCTGCTTTGGCGTCTGATGGAGTTGATCCTTGAAGGAGCCAGCCTCTATTTAAGAGCTGCCCCGGCCCCAAATCTGCCATGACTCGACGCACCAGCACAATGGGAACAAATAGGGGAGGAGGGGGAACTTAAGAGGCCATGCCATCATGCAGCAGAGTGAATTTCCTCCGAGCTCACTACTCACTTGGATAGATTGTATCAAAGACTTGAGTCTACTAATAGCCTGCATTTGTCAAAGAGGAGTGGAGCTCAGCAAGAGTGCAAAAGAGCAACAGTTTGAAATAATTTTGATAAATAACATCCCGGGTTAAAGGTGACAATTGGGATTATTCTGGACCAACATACTGAATCGCTCAAAACGATGATGCTTACGGTGTATGTCATGCATTGTAATTACATGTGCTGAGGTGTAATATAAATGTTTAGCAAAAAAGTGACGTCTTATTAATTCATCCACATAAAACAAAGCTGACGCTGGGGTTAAACTTCAAGGAGCCTCTCTTCTCTCTCCTCCTCTCTCTATGAAGATGCTTATCCCGTGGCCTCATTATGTGAGCGGGAAGAGGCCGTGGCCCTGTTCTTTGTATCACATTTTCGGGGGGTTGTTATGGTTTGCAGATGTCACCCTGCATAGCATTTGGAGGGAGTCATTCCCTGGTGCTGTCAGGCAGGGACCCTCCTTTGCTCTCTAGTCTTCTCTCCTGGGTGCGGCGTCAGGGAGGGGATTTGTGCAGGGAAACCCCACAGGGTGGATACGAAACATGTCCTCGAAGTGGGACAGAAATGCTCACAGATACACACTATGTCTGCATACGCTTATTACGACACCCATTATAATCACAGGCATTGCACATGTGCATATGTGATGAAGAAAACACCGGTAAGCTTTCAAATAAATAATGCATCTGTATGATTTCTATCAAATTCTCTCTCGATGTGTCTTTGCTCTTTCATGGTTATACCTCATATCAACATATATGAAAGAAAATCTATGTAAAAGTTTACTATTTAACTGTTTTTATGCCTCCCTGCCAGCAATAGCCGTGGACAGAGGTATTATGTTTTCAGGCTGTCCGTCCATCCATCCCGTTACTCCCGTAACATGATATCTAAAGAACACCTTGTGAGACTTTCCTCAAATTTGGCACAAACATCCATTTGGACTAAACAATGAATTGATTATATTTAGGTGGTCAAAGGTCAAGGGCACTGTGATCTTGTGTCTGTCTCATTTTCATGAACATGACATCTAAATACGACCCTTAGGGAACTTCCTCAAATTTGGCACAAACTTCCACTTGGGCTCAAGAATGAACTGATTAGATTTAGGTGGTCAAAGGTCAAGAACAAGCTCACTGTAACCACGATTTGTTTCACTGAGGAGAATCCTTCAAAGTTGGCCAAAACATCCACTTTGATACAACAATGGACTGATTAAAGATTGGTGATTGAAGGTCAAGGTGACTTTGATCTTATGCTTTTTTCATTCTCGTGAATGCATTATTTGACAAACTCCTTGAAGGAACTTCCTCAAATTTGACATAACGACCAGCTGGACTAAAAAAATAAACTAATTCCATTTTGGTGGTCAAAGGTCAAGGTCACTGTGGTACTGCGTTTGTGTGATTCTTGTGAACACAGTATGTCAAAAACATCCGACGGAATTTTCTCAGATTTGGCACAAATGTTCACTTGGACTCAATGATGAACTAGAGAGCAATCTCAAGACCACTGTGAGGGAATTTCTTTAAATTCGGCACAAACATCAACTTGGTTAGATTTTGTTGGTCAAAGATCACTGTAACCTCATTAAACATGTTTTGGCCATAACTCAAGAAATATGCTCTTTATGACAAAATTCGGGGGAAAAAATATAAAAGCGATGGCATTTTATATCTAAACGGGTCAAGATCAACTTCACTGTGACATCATAATGTTCTTAACATGACATTCGGTTGGACACAGAATTCGTGAGCCTAATCTTGAAACTGTGCTGATTGTAGAGATCTTCCGTGCTGTGGGACTGAAGATGTATGTGAAGTATTCATGTGTTAGAATATGTAGCTTTTTTGCAACAACATCAGCTGATTTGATATTGTCTACGCTACGTTTGAGTCTAGACAGACATGTAAATGCAACTTTACTGGTTTGCTTAGTCATAAAAATGCAGGGTGGTAATTCTAGTTTCTGCTTTATATTGTTTTTATTATTTTAACTTACACTTTTCTAGCTTGCACTGCATCTTAGGTATGCGAGCTCGGGGACTGTGCAGTGTTATTTATGTTGCACCTTAATCCCAGAGAAACACTCTCCCATTCTGTCTTGCACAGAAATGTATGGTAACATGACAATAAACTGGAGTGATTGATTGATTATGGTACCATAGGGGATGTGGTGGTCTCTAACTTTCCATCCCTACGTTTAAAACATTTTTATACACAAAGACAGCTGCTTGAGCATGTGTTAACATTGCAGACATCCAGCTAAATAATGCAAATTTGAGGGAAAAGTCTCCCTCCTGTCAGCCCAGTCGACCACAACTTCACACCCAGCGGAGGCCCTTGTGTCTCCCACACCTTCTCCCTCATCACTGTCATAATTTCAGGGTTTTGGCTTGAGGGAAGGAGCCATCAGTCCCTCTGCTGCGGTTCAGAAAAATCAAAAAGATGAAGGGAGGGGTGAGAAAAAGCATGCAAGCATTGCATCTTCATATAAATATTTTCTGCATTAAAGCTCAAGTATGGCTTTTTAATTTGAGTCCAAGAAACGCACAAAAGTTTTACGATGGATGATTTCGCGGTGGGAAACGAGCAACTTTCAGCTTCCAGTGGTAACAGAGAACAAAGATATATTTTATTCCTGTTTGTAAATATCTTCGAATGCATGTTAAATCCAAAGTCTGGGTCAGTCAGTCAGTCAAAGAATGTCTTCAGCACAATGACGTCTGCTATAACAAAGCCGGCAGGGCGATTTTAATGATGCCGTTTGGATTCCAGCTCAGGCCTTTAAGGGAAAGCAAATGTTCATGCACCACTGCATTATAAATGGATTTGATTTTGAGAAGTACTTAGGCGCAGGACCAAACTAGGCTGAAAGGCCCAGGGACTGTAAACTAATATTGGTTTACAACACATGGTCCAGATTTCATAACAGACATTAAGACTCAATCCTGGAGGACACTCCTGTGGAAAAAGGATGATTGATGAGCGCAAAGCAAGGTGTGTGTGCGTGCGTGTGTGTGCGTGCGTGCGTGTGCGTGTGTGTGTGCGTGCGTGTGCGTGTGTGTGTGTGCGTGTCACTGTGTGAGCGCAGTCAGATAGTTGGATGTTAGTTTCAAGAAGCAGGTTAGTAAGAATTGATCCAAAAGCTCCTTCTGTGCACTGAAGAGTGCAGTGGTAGCACACTGCTGCAGCATGAAGGGCCAAACAAAATCCATTTGTGGGTTAACTGACTGATATTTTAGGAAACGCGCGTGTTCACTTTCTTGCTGAGAGTGAGATGAGAAAATTGTTACCACTCTCATGTCTGTATGGTAAATATTAGGATACAGTATAGTACTGCGATATTTTGCATGGCAATATCGTATTAATACATGGATGCCAAGTATTGTTTTTTTAATTACATGAATTATTAAAATTGCAAATAATGATAATTTAGCCTACAAGAATAATAATCTTTATATTTTTTTTAAATTCATTAGATGTAATTTACTGCAATAAAAAAGATTAATATAAGATAAACAGACTGAAACCTTTATTGTATTGAATAAAATAGATGTTGATAAGGTTTTCCTTTAAGGGACATATGATGCGAGATCATTTGCAGTTGAAAAAAAGGTAATACATCACAATATAGTAGTGAAATACTCATCATATCGCAAAACATTAAAAAAAAATTGTCACTGTATTGTGACTTAAATATCGTGCTAATATAATATCGTGTGGTCTTTGGTGATTCCCACCGCTGCTAAGCATTATATACTGCAAAACACAAACAAGAAATGCTTCAAAAGCTGCAAAAACTCTTATTGTGTTTCTTCTCCTTGTTGGGTTGTAATCCAGACAGTACTGCTGTTATTTGGAGGTCACGCGGCAGGTCTGTACACCCAGTCTACAGCTCAGACTTGGCCGTGTGCCAGGCTGCAGCGATGGGTATCGGCATGCTTACTGGTGTTTGCACTCTGAGTCATTACAGTCGTTCTGTAAATAGCAACCAACCTAAGGGAAATATCTCAGATCAAATCAGTATTTCTGCCTAACTACTTCCCAAAGCAGCACACACACGGAACAACCACATGAATACTAAATGTGCACACACACACGAAGGCATCCGATTTAAAAGCTGCAGAGACGATGACTCAACTGCACCTTTTCTACACCTTAACAAGTACATCTTATTAAACTGTTGCCACTCTGCTTCATTTCCAGTTGACGGAGAATCACAGCAGCCTCTGCTGACGTCTCCTGTTCATACTTTTGATTTAGATTCTCCCCCAGATGACCGACGCTGTGGCACTGCTCAGTATTCCCCACGGTCGATATGTTTCGCTCAGATTACAGAGCTCCCTCCATGTGAGCGCAGCATGTCAGAGCATGAGAATGAAGGAGTGATCAGTGGGGGTCTCCTCTGGAAAAGCTCCCACGAAATGCATTGAGATACTACAATAACTTAACAACACACTTCCTCACTCCCAGAGGCTACATCCACACTACAGTGGAGCTGTTAATCTTGATGATACAGGATATAATGGCTCCGCTATGGCTGCAGCGCCGACTCAGATCTCTTTTTCCCATCCATTTAGATGACATGCATCTGGTATTTCGTCGTCTTAATTAAGGATTATTTACACATATCCAAACTTTTTTATCTTTTTGTGGTTCAAATTAAGGAATTAGGTTCCTGGAATGACTAAACATCAGATTTCACGTGTTTTTTGCAGATCAGACGTGCACCCAGGCTTTTTTGACGATTCAGAGTTCCCACACATTGTCATAGACAAGTTATTTAAAACTTCTCCAGGACTTGAAAATCCAACAATAATTTCTATTTTTACAGTATCTGGCTGCGATAAATGGGGTCATTTTGGTGATTTAAGAAAATTATTAATTAATGAATTTTAGAAGAAAAAAAGAAAAACAATTTGCCACAAATTTTTAGGTTTCCCATGAAAATTACAAAGATTTTAAAGAACAAAAAAATCACCAAAAATCAAAATTGAACATGCCTTCAAAAGCAAGTTTTTAAATAAGAAAACGACATTCTCCTCAAATGTGTATATAAAAATCACTAAGAATTAAAAACATTTTTTAACAACATTTTTTAAGTTTTCTATAGTTTTTAATAGCTTTTTTGAAGTCCCCCCACCAAAAAAAAAAGAAAAATCTGAGGAAAACATGTCTTTGTCATTTAATTTATTATATTTACTACAAATACCCATGGTTTTTCCAAAACATTTACAGGCCTGGAAATAGTGATTGTGAAATTCCATGACTTTTCCATGTTTTCCATAACCATAACCCTGTTAATTTAAAACTTAAAGATATGGCCTAAATGTGAGCTTCTCCTCCCGGGGAAATATATATTGTAAACCACATTTTTCCTAATTTAGGATGTTATTAAGGGGCCGCATTTTTGTGCCACAAAATGCTTAAAAACAGATGTCACTACAGCCCGCGTCCTGAGGGAAACATGTCAGGTTTATGCAGAGTGTGTAAATGTAGCCAGTGACATTTGCGTGCATTCAGAGTGCAGTCGTATGTCATTTGACTTTGCTGGAGGTTTTGGGAATGTGTAGGAGGGCCCCATATGGTGACATCACCATCCCCTGTACGACTCCCTGGAGCTGTAATGATGACCACGACCGAGCGCTGTGGTCATGACCTTTTGATCTGTCGATGCAGAGCTGAAACCACACGATGATGCAATTAGTTTTAACTAGTATAAATGACTTAAAGCAGAGTGGGAACATGTTTCTTAAAGTGCAAAATCACCTCTAGAGGCAGTTTATTGTTCTATACCAGTGACTTAAAAATGACTTAGCGAGATGTCTGGCTCTCAGATCACACTGTTCACACTGCACACTTTTCCAAATCTTGTCTGAAGTACATGAAGGCTTTAAAGAAACCTTTTTCTTCAGCCATTACACATATATAAGAGTCAACACCCACTCTAACAACTCTGTCCTGATGGGACTGTCATCACTTTAGTAAGAGTTCAGTCATAAACCAACATATTTGACACACTGAAGTGTTCACCCTCATGACAACGCTAGATGACAAGTTAGAGAATCATTTAAGTTATTAAAAGTAATCAAGAGGAGGCATGAATGAGTGAACCGAATTTTATGACAATCCATATATCCATGGCATCACTTAAGGCGAAGTGAGAGGACCACCAAAGTCAGAGCAATAAATCACCTCAGAATTATCAATGTACCAGTATAAACCGGGGCGTGGGTCATTCTGTCAGGTACAAATACCTATCAGAAAGGACCACTAACTGTAGTAATAGAAAGGTGGATCGTTTTCATAAGTAAAATGTTACCAGTATAAATAGGGGGTAGGTCATTCTGACCACTCGTGGCATTTCATCCTCCAAAGAGCACATTCTTCCCCAGTTTGTGCTAGACATGGATGTCTATAGCTCAAGGTCTTGCAACAGATGTAGGTTAGTAACAGGATCCCTCATCCATACTATCTGGACTTCTAATCTCTAGAATTTTTGGACATCAATATTTGATACAATTTCTTGTTCTGTTTTGTTTTCGGAGTCATTTCTGACAAATATTAAGATGCTAAAACTATGTATTCTTCCATATGCAAATTACAGTGCTAAACTATAACGTATAAATCTATTGTTTGAATATGTGTGTGTGTGTTTATGTTTACATTTTGATTAAATTTACTGTTTGCTTACACATTTAAAATGTGTAGAGGGGGTGCTGCAACATGCAAGCTTTTACATTTCGGTTTTCCGTGCAGTTTGTACTGCAGCTGCTATGCTGTTGAAAAGAAGTAAAATGAATGTAACATAAAAATACTAATAGTTTATTATTATTTTTTCCTACAATGTAGTTATCACAGCAGGTGCTTGTGGCCGACAATCTCGTTAGACAAGCATACTGATGGTCCTGTACCCATGATGCAAAGCAGTGGTGGTATGTCTGCATGTGTACTGTAGATCAGAGTATGACTGTGCAGTGGTGGTCTGTGTGTGTGCGTGTGTGTGTGTGTGTGTGTGTGTGTGTGTGTGTCGGTCTGAACCCTGAGCTGGCTGCCTCCCAGCTGCTCCGAGGCTGAGGCGCGCCACGCTGCCAGGCCTGGCCCCTCTGTGGGAAACAGCCTCTGTGTTATTGTACGCGCAATGAATCGCTGATGACGCATTTGTTTATGCGCTCACTCAAATAATGGGAACATTAAATATTTGGCCCAAATAATAATAATCCATTTCCTTGCCACCACAGAAACATGACTAATCACATGAAAATTAAAAATAAGCAAACAGGCATTCGAATGATTGTATTAGGTGGATATGATGAGGATTTGTCCGCACACACCCTACATGGTGAACATTACCTCAGATTTATGTGCACCATTAAAGGGGAGCCGCCCTTTACATTAGTGCAGCCACACATTCCTTTGGAAATCATTACGTTGTGAGAATGGCTGGAAATTCGGCAATTTTAAATTCAAAATGCCTGCAGTGAAACGTCCATCTTTGTTGTGTCTTCAGTCGAAGTATGGAAATTGTGATCAAAATTATGAATCTTTGTTTGGCCACAGGGTCTGGCAGGGAAAATAACGCCTGGAATTAAAGGATGAATCAAACTGCGCTGCATGTGTACCCTCGAAGTCAGCATCTTCAGTGGAAACTCCAAACTCCCATGCAAATCCTTCCATCTAACACAGAGAACTTTCCTCTCACAGCGAATCTGACCACAGAGCAGTTATTCCCTTGTGACAGATATTCCTCTGTCAGGAACTATTACACTCTCCCACAGTCATTCTCACACGCTCCTCGCCCCACAAATGCAGTGGGAGAAAATTCTCCGAAGACTAAAAGCCAGGACATGTGAAGATCAAACACAGGAATAAAACACTATAAACATCACACGCATACGAAGCGCTCTTTATGGGCCATTTATGGGCCAGCAGCTCTTGATTGACAGACAGCATGCTGGCTGGCATGTTAAACAGAGAGGGGGGGGGGGGTCAGGTCTATTCATCGACTTTCCTGTTTATATGTGGCGTGATTTGTGCTGCGTTCGGCGGCTGAGCAGGGGGAGTGTTTATAAATGGCTGACTGGCAGAGAAGTGAGAGACGGGGGTGAGAAGTCTGGAGGAGACAAACCAGGCGAGGTAATTTAAATTAGCGAGATTTGACTGTGACAGTGAGATGGTGAAAGCCAGTGATACTCAACTGACTGCCTGCGGGCCAAATCTGCCCCCCCAACTATTCACAAACTCACAATAAAAATACAGTGATACATGCTGGGAATTGTTTTTGTGCTTTTAGTACACAGAAGTTGTCAGACTGCATAAAACAGCATCAAAATAGAGCTTGTTTTATCAAATAAAGTGCCAGTGGGGGATCCCAAACACCCCAGACAAAGGTCCTAGCTCAGTCCCAAATGTCCTAAAATCCTAGAAACATCCCAAAATCCTAGAAATGCCATAAAATCCTTGAAACTTCCTACAATCTTAGAAACATCCTAAAATCTGAAAAATGGCGTAAATCATAGAAACGTCCTAAAATCCAAGAATGTATGAAAAACTAAATCAGCCACAGCTCGGACCGAAGCACAAAGTGATGATTCTCTACTGAAAAATTAACCCTCTGTGGTGTTTCTAGCTCTACCTTTAAGTACCAGATCTGTTTGCTAGTTAAACCAAGCAGACAGGTGATGAAAAATGAAAAAAGAAAAGAAAAATGAAAAGAGCTCTACAGGTACCGAGAGTTTCCCCCACAACCAGGTAGAGAGAAGTTACTTTAACTTAAGGTGGTCTGTTAAGGTGGACCACATAGTCTATTGGAAGTGACTGCTGATTCTCCTGAGTTAGGGGACACAATGGGGGCGGCACAGTGGTGGTTAGCTTACCTCACAGTGCACTGCAGATAAGAAATAAGCTATCATAGCCAACATGAAGATGCCTTTTGGGAACAATAAGGGACAAAACAAAGCTAGCTAGATAGCTGGATAGATCAATGTGGGGGGTGGTAACTTTTTAATCTTTGCTCAGTAATAATGTTATTGCGTATAGGAAGATTTTCACATAACTGCTGAATGCTTATAGAGGAAACACTGCATTTTACTAAGCATAATTCAGCATAAAAAAATCTTATAAAATGACGTAGTTGCTTGTTCTTGGTCCTCACAGGGCCAACGAGAAGTCACATAGCAGTCAATTTACACATTTTTCTAATAATTTTTAGGGGGCATAACAGCAACAAATACTAAAAAATAATGGTCAAAACAATCTTGACATTCAAACGTGGCATTATATTCACTGATAACAGCTGTTTGGTTGTTTCTGTTGGCCTAAGAAGAGTCACATTTTAAAAATATTGTGTGTAAAACGCGGAATCAGCCAACAAAATACTCACAACACGTAACTTGTTAGGTATCCACACAGTCAAACTATTTCCCACAAACTTTCTTGTGACATTTGAAAAGCCTGAAACAACTCTTTAACAGATGCACAGTATTTGTTTTCCTCTGCAGCTGTTATTTATCAGTCGATGGAAGTAAAACAAGTCATCTCGCCTGCGTATCTTTCTCATACATCACTACTGATCAGCCTCGATCATTTCGCGGACCAGACAGTGATGAAATACTGTAAGTCACATACGACATCCGCAGGGACGGTATCGCATTCACAGTTCAGAGAAAGCCTGGAGAAATAACCAACCTGACGCCCTGTGAACACAAAAAGTGTTTGATTCATCAAGCTTGGCCCTAAAACCCCCTTTTTAAATTTCTTGGCTTTTGTTTTTGGGTGATAAATGCGCTGGAATTTGTGCTCGTCTGCCCTCAGAGAGAAAGAGAAGAGACTTTAAGAGACTCAGGTTAAGACCTATCTCACCAGACATTACTAATGAACCCGGTTGTCTGGGGACTTGCAATGTCAGCCTGCCTTCCGGCGTTCTTATCATCACCCACACAAAACCTCCCCACCAATCAAACTGGATTCTGGAGAGGAAGTTGAAAATGTCAAAGGCTATTAATTCTGCCGCGGCCCTCTTTGTCTGCCTCTCAGAATACTAATCGAGGAGCAAGAGTTGGCTCTTTTTTTTTATTTATATATTTTTTTTTAAACTGTGAGGCAGCATGTGAATGAGGGCGTCGATTGCAAAAAAAGAGTGGGGCTACGACTCAGTGCCTAGGGGGAGTGAGAACCATGTAAAACCCTGTTATTTTAAGATTCAGCCTCAGACCACCAACACAATGAGGTATTCACATTTTTAATAGCAGGTTGTTGGTGCTGGTTAAGCCTTGTTTCCTCTTTAATAGTCATGATATCCTGCTCTGCACACTTTCTTTCAATGTAGCTCAGGTAAAGCATGGGTGGGACCTTCCGTTTCATGACACATTTTGTCGATGGCTTTTCTTTGTGCCTGCGCATATAAAGGAGCTAAAGTATACTCTTTCATACAGACACAGAAACCCTTTAAAGAAACTTAATATATGCTTAACTTGAAGCACTGTGTCTAAACAGTTGCTCCAAGCTACAGTACTTCAACAGCACATGTGCCCTGCTATTATCATATTACTTTGGTTTGTCATTTGCTCCAAAAAAACCAAAACTTTACATGCTGGAGTTTCAGTAATTTAGGGCATTTTGTTATCTCAATGTAGCCTGCCTCGCATGACACAAAGCATATTGCTTGTTTTTTTGGGGTTTTTTTTCTCAGAGCAATTGTTCCCATACCGCTCGCTCACATACTGCGAGCAAACATATTTGTTAGATATAGCATGTTTTGAACGCTCTCCAAAGCGGGCCCTATCTATGTCAAGAGCAATTTTGCTTTGTTGCCTCTACAAAGCCAATGAGGGACTCTGCAAAACACATGTGATGAACAGCCTGCAGTACTTTCTCGACCGCAAGCTATTTCAGAGCTCTATCTGCATCATACAGTGTATCTGCATTACATCTACATCCATCATTTTTGGACATTTTAATCGTTTGTGTATTGTTTAAGACTGATATTCTTTTATTAAATTTGTCTCTGCAGTTTGATTTGATTACCTAAGCAACCACTGGGAATGAAAACTCCACTCTGCAGCTTTTTACAATTTTTAGCTATTTTATTATTATTTTGCATTTATTGTTTTTTATTAATCTTTATTGATTATTACTTTATTGCTATTAATATTTTTTTTTTTTTGCCAACCTTTAAATCGTCCTCACCAACTTTTAAATATAAAACTACAGTAATTTAGCTTTCTAGTTACTATATGTGCCAAAGTAAACAAAAAAAATGGTGGTAAGGAAGGTGTGATGCTATTTTATGTCTGAGTGTGTGGCAGGGTCTCCGCCAGCACACATGGCCTAATTTGACCCCCTGCCTGGCCCAAGCATCTGGAATTTTTTTAAGGTATTTTTAAGATGATTTTTAAATTTTTTTTTTTATAAACTACAGTAGCCTAACGAGTAAAGATAAGACCCTGCGAATATTACGCTAAACAGCAATGAAAATAAAACTAATTGTGCACATGCATGCTTAACATAATCGCTAGACTCTGACCAGTCACAGCTCACATACAACTTATGTACTCAGTTATACATACTTTATTTTTAAATATTTATATACTCGTGCTAAGTGTTTACTATTACTGTATGTCTCTTTTTATATTTATGTTGTTATACACTTGTGTTTGTACTTATTTCTACTTACAATAATTCTCTGTGATGGCATCAGAGTGACTGTAACGAACCACAATGGATAAAAAAATGGATAAAATAATTAAAAAATTGTATTTTTGGGATTAAACAAAGAGGACTCCGATTGGATGCTCGTGTTTTTCTATTAATCGTGTAACAGTTGGGAACTGATTGCCAACAAGCTAGCAATAACAACCTAATTAGTTGATCGTGTACAAAGCTGTTTTCTGCCCCCTAGTGGTCAAATACGGTTTAATATAGCTTCAAAAAAGCGCAATATAATAAAATAAAAGTGTAAAAAAGGTGCACTAAATCAACAGCGATCAAAAGTATGTGCCTGTGATGTTTCTGATTACGGCTTTTTCAACATGTCCACGAAGACCAAAGAATAAAGTGACCCTTGTCCTCAAATGAAGGACATTTGTGTTTAACATTTTCCTTTCAGCGGAACGACACAAACCAACATTCACTGCCAGCTGTAATTAAAAAATAACATTTCAGTCCAAAATGTTTTCATTGCCATTCTAATTCACCCCGTGAATCATCGCCAGATCATAATGCATACCGAAAAAACTGGCGTAAACATCAAAAGCCGTATGATAGTGAAAGAATACTGTTGATGTTGACTTGGAAAACAAACACACAAATAAATGATGAAACAGGAAATCCTTGTGTATGCGTGGTCTGTCAGCAGTTTTTGATCTGAAATCTGACATCCTCATGCCATTTGAAAGTTGTATTTTTTTTTCCCCCTCCAGTTTCTGCGGTCGTGTTGAAAACAGAAATCATCTGTTTAAGTGGCTGTCCTCCTTTGGGCCATGTGGACGACCGGAGCCAAGAGTGAAGGCTCAGGGGTTGGTGACTAAGGCAAGATGTAATGCTTGGCATGAAGACATACGCTCTTTTTACCCTTCCCCCAAATTCCCTCACTTTGGGGTGTGCTGGAGGTTCAGCAGGCTAAGGTGCAAAACGTTTCTGTGTGATGTAAAACGTTGGCTTGTGAGCTTTTGTTCTTATTTTTCTGTTTCTCAATCATCCTCTCTCCGCCGAATCGTAAACCAATAAAAAAACAAAGCATATAAACCTCATTTGTTCTTTTCTTGCAGCCAACCCTTTCCTCCAAGCTTGTTGTCTGGAAGCAGGAGAGGATGATGGGAGCGTGCTCACCAGCCCTCAGAGTGTCTTAAAAAGGACATATGTGTAGGAGCTTTGTTTTAGCAGGAGACCTCTGGCAGGGTGCGCCCGTGGTGGCGTAGGCGTTCAAAGACAACCAGGAGGTATATCAATGAAGTCATCTCTCGCAGTAAAAACGGAGCTCCAGTTGAAGGGAATAACAGGTCAAATGCAGGGGCGAAAGAGTTGGATCTGCATGGTGGACTTCATTTACTCCATACGATCTGTTCCGATGACCTCATCTCCTCCAGGGCATCCCGCTGGACGTACCCTCTTGGACGCTGATCAACCAGTCAGGGCTGAGTGATAGGGTGTGATTTCAACGGGCAGACCCATAAATGTTTTGCACATCATTGTTCTGCAGACAGGAACCATTATCCATGTTACCTGCACCTTCTTTTTTTCCAGTCCGGTCCGAGCCAGACCCGACCGCACCGGACCAGAGCAGGCGGTCTTCTGTCCCTGGGTAAGAGATCTGTTTTAGACCAGGTGGTTTGGTCCTCAGAGGTTGATGTTGGCTCCACGCTCGACTTCTGAAGTTTCAGTTCATTCTTAAAGCTGAATCTCAATGTTGTTGTTGAGAAAATATTGTTATTTTTTGTGTATTATTTTGTATTATTTATCATCTTTGCTCCAGTTGAAATGTAATTTTGGGGTATCTCTTATCAGCAACTCTGACAATATGTGTGAATTGTGTATGCAAAATATTTGACAGCTTTGGTGGTCGGTTGTCACATGTTTGCGTTCTGGTGCAGCTCACACCGACACCGAAATAACACGACTCGGTTAATAAACCCATTAATAACCATTTGGTAAAATAATCATTCCTGTCACTGCGTCTGACAGGTGCAGCAGCGGTAACACAAATACTGAAATAACATTCGTCCTTTGCAAAAAAAAAAAAAAAAAAGAAAATGAATTGATTAACGAATACCCGAATACCCAAATATTTGCCACTGGGATTTTTCCAAAACCTACCAGCTACTCAATACATTACCATTTTCTTTGGCTGGTGAGTGAAGCAAACCTCGCAGCCACTTGCATGTTTTACCAGCATCTGGCTGGTGGCTGGTGCTAATTTCCAACTCCGGTCTGGAGACAAGGTTGACGACAGCTGAGTTTGCGGGCTGAATAACAAAAATAACAAACTTAATGGAGAACACCACCCAAATTAAGAATTCCAATATGTTATTTCCATGACCTTGTGATGCCCAAATGAGTATTCATGCCCATCCCTGCTTTATACCCTATGACAGTGCAAAGTTGAGTGTAAGCAGCCTGGTTGTTTTTGGATTAAGGGGAGATTTGTTCGTGTTTACTCATATTTTTGTACCGTCTTAGATCATAGGAATAACATGTTGCTATAAAGCACTTATAATTTGGTGATAATCCTCTATGGCAGTGATACTCAACCTGCAGCCCAAAGTCCAAATCTGGCCCCGGATAGGGTGCCGGGTGGCCTCCCAACCGTTTTCTAATTCACAATAAAAATAAAGTCATTCACACTGGGAATTGTTTTTGCACTTTTAGTACTTTAGTACATTTATCAAAAAAAGTTCCAGTGGAGGATACGCACACTCCTGCACAGAGGTCCTGGCTAAGCCCCTAAAGTCCTAGAAACGTCCTAAAATCCAAGAAATGTCCTAAAATCCGAGAAACGTCCCAAAATCCTAGAAACATCCTAACATCCTAGAAAAGTCCTAAAATCATAAAAGACGCAACTCTAATTCAGAAGTGTAGTGTGAATTTAACCCTTTAAAACCTAGGAAAATTGTTTTGATATCTTTCAAAAACATAGTAAGAAGGCAAGGAGCAACCCTTTAAATCTAAAATTACTATGATAACAGTTTTAGGGACAATTTTCGCTATTTTTGGATTATTTTCTAATGATCCTCTTTTTTAAACAAATTTTTAGTTAATTTTCTTGTCACCATTACTAATTTCCTGCAATCTGTGGGACACATGATGCCAAGTTGCTCACTGCTTTTTCCCCCGTGTTTTCAAAAGAAATTAAACCAATTTGCTGAGGTTTGAAGTGTCAAGCAGCTTGTGAAAGAGACCTTTGTGGTAAAGTTAACCAGTTTACATAAAAGGTGCTGAATTGGAGGAAAAGAGGAGGTTGTTGTGGTTGTGTGCTAAGCTCACAGAGTGAAGTTGTTTTTGGGGTATTGTGGGATTGTTTCCAGAGCTCCTAAATGCTCCATTGCCGCCCAGTGTATGGAGATATCATACCACTGTGACAGGCCTTTTGTGAGCCAGTGGAACATATTAAACTCCGCTCCGCCCAAGTGGAAGAGCAATCAAAATATTTTTCTTTAAAAATGAAAAAAAAAACACCTCTGTCTCCTCCTCACTCTCTCTTTCTCTCCGTCTTTCTATCCTCCCATTTCTCATATCTCCACTGATCTTCACCACCTGTTACCTGACACACATTGGCCCTCAGCCACAAAGGGCTGCTTTCGGGACCGGGACAATAGCCCGCCCTGTGAAGAACTGCTAAATCCATAGGGTGGTGTGGCTGTGAGTTTACAGTCAGCTATTGTTGGCCGACACAATACAGAAGCACATCCCCTCCTTCACAGTATTATGGCAATTGTGCTCCAAACAGCCATTCTGGGGCTATTCCATGCGCCGAGGTGATTTCCGCTTGCAAAGTATCGTTTTTCAGCTTATTGATGTCTCGTTTTGTTATTGAAGGCTTTCACGCAGAAGGTCAATGGTTCTCTTGGAACAGGTTGTCCCGTGTGTGTGTGTGTGTGTGTGTGTGTGTGTGTGTGTGTGTGTTTGTGTGTCTGGGGAGGAAATTCAACAGAAACATCGGATGCAGTCAGCTTTTCACCTTTATCCTTTCCCTCATTTCTCTTTTACCCCCTTTGTTTTTCCGGCCTGCCTGTGGGAAGATAACGCTTTTGTTTGCGACGCAGAAACTTTAAGAGCTTATTCAGCTCTAACTCTATTCACCAATAAACAGCTTATACACCAGCGTAAACTCTGACAGCGATTTTAGGTTTGGTCTTTGTCTTGAGACGAAAATGCTTATAAGCTTAAATCACATTGTAGTTATTTTTATACTTCATAGTTTTAGTCGTACAAATTAGAATCAAGGTGAAAGGTTGTATAAAAAATAATTATTTAGAGAAAATGTAAAAAAATAGGTCTAAAATTTAGTTTGAAAAGCTCAAAATCTCTATATTTATGTTCTCAAACACCACAAATAACTGATTTGAGACAACTGGGATTTGTTTTCAGGTTCATTGTAAACTCTGACTTACTGATCAAACTGTAAAGAAGCAGAAAATTAACTAACTTTAGCCTGAATTCTTTCTGAATATGCAACATGCTAGTCTGGAGTAGGTGTGGACAGATTGTCACTCTGGCCGACGATTATCTGTATCAGTGTTTTAATTTAATGATCGCCGATAAAATTAATTAATCAAAAAGTACAAAGAAAGTGTCAGGATGGGAGGAACTTTTACTTTGTAAAAACTTCAGGGAGTTATTTTTATTCATTCATTTTTCATTTAAATCTTCACTTAATAAAAAAAGTTGCCGTGAAGTGTCTGTAATGATGCTGAAAGTTTCAGTTTTGATTAAGTATTTGCTGAAGACATTTAAACAAAGCTTTGTGTTGGAGTTTGTTATATTCCAAAATCTAAATATTGACAGAAAGATTTTCATTTTTATTGTAAATGCAAATTGTTTCCAAACATCTGTTATCAGTCTCATTAATCACTAATAATCGGTATCGGCCCTGAAAAACCAATATCGTATGACCCCTAGTCTGGCTGTTGACAAATAAATTTTGTCATAGTCTTCGTTAAAAAAATCAACATTGTAATACACAGTTGTGGGGTAGAAGTAAACATTTTTGTGTTATGTTACATGTTATTTTTGTTGTTTGATGTGAAACCTAAACATTATTCTCCGAGTGGTTACTCCTAGTTTTAACTACCTGTACCTCATTAAATAGCGATCAATCAAGCTTCCATTGTGAGTGTCTGTGAACTTTACTTTGAGAAGGTTCATTAAGTGTCAACATGTCGTTGACAGAGCTCATGTTCGCATGTGAGGAGGTGATTGATGGGTAGATTGTCAGGTCAAATAGCTGCATCGTCAATATGTTTGAACGCTGAGACCTTCTGACCTCTGCTCATCTGTTCCCACCAGCCCACTGCTACGAGTGTCACTCAGGCTAAGTTGTACTTAGCTGGCCTCAGACACACTGAGTCATAAGACAAATCACCCAAAATTCAAAGGGTTTTTTACACAAGTTTGGTGATTTGTGATTTACGGACCCTTCATGAGCACCCTTCTTTACATTTAAGGCCTTAACACACCGGGGGTGTCGTGAATAAACAACACGAGAATGTGAAATACTTGCCTGCGAATATTGCACATCAAAAGTATTCAGACTGGCAGTGATGGAAATTTGCGACAGTTGCAACATTTTTTGACTAAAAATTCACAATAAATTATCAGGATCGTACTGACTTGCTGTGGCAGTCTGTCTGAGGTCGGCTGTTACGTAGTATTGGATAATATAAGTTATTGTAAACTATTTTACTGAGTTTCCTTTTTGCAAAAGGCTCTAAGTGAATATCAGTTTGCTCTGGTAAACAGTTACACAGTGTATGCAGCTAGGGCTTTTATTCTGAAACGTAAGAACTGAAGAAGTGGATTTGGTATGCGCTGCCTTTGTCAAAGCTGAAAGGAGTAATAAAGTTTGTTGTCTTGGTTTGGACTACGGAGACTTTGTGTTGTTTTTGAATTAGGTTTGATTATTGTATGTTGTTTTTCTTCCAATACCAGTGCCAAAACAAAACTTGTATTTAAACGATGCCTGAACCAATCCAACATAAAGCAATAAATGACAATTAATATGAGTAAAATGTTACCTGTTATTGGTTTAAAGCACAGTTAAATCTGAATAAATACAAAAAACCTATTAACAAATTCACATTACAAGTTCACATAATAAACAAAACTTAACCATGCTGCAAAAAAAAATGTAACACCATAGCTTAAAATCATAAACCAATATAAAAAACAGCAATCTAAATTTTGAGTTGGAATCAGTAACTGTCTCCTAACTCAGGAGAGACTCAGCAGCGAGCCATTTCCCCATTATCTGTCCAGGAGCAGCTGAGGTTGTCACTTCAATGAGTGAATCTGATCCACCTTAACAGGTCACCTTAAGGGAGCCTGGTTAGTTTACAGCGTGAGGCTAACTTTTACCGCTAAGTTCGGAGCTAACTCCCCACAGCCTAATTTTTCCTCTTAAAAAAAAAAAAGAAAAAGAAGACATGATTTGATTACTGAGGGAGGTAAATACGCCTTAAGCAACTACTCACTTGTATTTATTTACACATTCATGAGGATAACACTCAATAATCAACATTTATGTCAATGTTTTACTCATGTTTCACCAACAAATTGTGTGTTCTCTTTGGACACGAAAACCTGGGAAACTGAAGAACAACGTTTCTTATCTGCCCACAGCACGACCATCCTGTACTCCACCAGAAACACTGAAAACAATTGCAAATCCACTGAAAAGCTATTATTGAGAAAATGCCAACTGTAAATATTATCACAAATGGTTTATTGATACAGTCATGCCTCTCTGGTGCAACCACACTTTTCTACTGACGGCCCCTAAGCAAAACATTTGGAGGAAATTGGTTTTTTGTGCCTTGCTCAAAGACAAGGAGGCCAAATACTATTTCATGTGTTAGAGCATGCTTTTGATTGGGCTTAATGTTGTGAAATGGTCAATCTGGTTTTATTTTCCCACTTCAACATTATTATGAGTACCCAGAGGAGTCCACGGGTCAGAGACATGAGACGTTTTCTTGCACAATGGGCAGTTTTTGCCATATGCGTTTGTGGTATCTGTTCTTGTAAAATAAGCCACTCATGTACATATAACTCTTGGATTACAGACCGCACTAAACCAAAGCCTTTTTCTCTTTAATTACATCAAAGTTTGAATCCGAGGAAGGACTTCTAATCTGTGACACGGCCAAATAGTTTTCTGCTGTTTACTTGGGCGGTGGCATAAACAAATGAGAGCTGGACCGTATTAGAAAAATACATTTGAAAATATTTGGAAACTCATGTGGAATCGCTCATTTAACTAATCTTGCAGGGGCTCACGCGGCTTTACGGCTCCTCCGCTGATTTGGTCGTCGACCTTTCATGTCTGCTTGTTCAAATATTTGAAGCCATTTAGGTTTACAAATATTTTGAAAATGTTTTTTGAGCGGGCCCATAGCATGCCATCCACTGAAAAAAGTTTTGACAGGGTAAGGAGGATATTGGACTTGGCACACATACACACACACGCACACGCACGCACATACACGCATGCACACAAGCACACACATGCACACACATGCACACACATGCACACACACTCTGTCTGAGAACCAGCTGGCCCTGGTAACCTCTGGCAGCATGGCACTATGACTTGGGCCTTGTAGCATTGACCCCCAACCAGCTAGAGGCAGCCCAGGGAGCCATGGGGACCAGTAATTAAAAACTGGGGGCTTCCCATGAGCCCACTCGTGCTCCCTAATTAAACAGAATCACATTCCTTTAGCTAAGATAGTGCTGGAACAGGGGGAACGTTTGAGTTAGTTTTCCCACAGAAAGTGTTGATTCCATCTTTGACTCAGAAAACAAATTACTTACAAGCCTTTACAAGCGTCGGCAAGACCATTATCTGCCTGGGATGCAGTGTTATTGAATCATTAATAATCCGAATTCCTTAATTTGGCAGTGTATTTGAGGCTGACTAAACCATGTTTGGTTAATAAACACAAAGGGAGAGGGGCTGGTTTTATCCTTTAATCTTGCTTTAACAGGAGCTAAATGTCCCAACATTGCTGAGCTTCTGCGAGACACAGCCATCAATTAAGATTTATGAAGCTTTGGACAACCTCCTCAAAAAAGCATTTCACTAATGGAAAGATGGCCTTTTAGTAAAAGACCTTGGCTCAAGAAGTAAAAAACCTACAACTACCAGAATGCAATGTGCCGCACCAGTCCAACAATCAGTTACAGTTAAACGGTACACTAAGACATGTTTCTGAAAATAATTTTGTAACAGGAGCTTGGTTAATATTTGAGAGGCGCTGGTTAGTTTTAACGTTGAATTATCTGGCCTTCATTTTCACTGTGCAGGATAAAGTATGATGCACATTTCCTGTTCAAAAACTCTCACTATTACAGCAAAATGGGGCATTAACATATGTTTTTGAAAAATCATTTTTCATTAACATGACATTTCCAGGCCTGGAAAATTTAACTGTGAAATTCCATGTCTTTTCCAGATTTTTCATGGCCGTGGGAATGCTGAGTAACATCTTGATTTATATCCGATAACCACTGCCTAGTAATACCATGTGATTGGTTTTCGGTCTGAGTTTGAGAGACAAAGAGAGGGTCCGTCTCTTGATGTATGTATGTATGGCCTAGTTGGAGCAACAGCACAGAGAGGCAATGAAACTTTGAAAAACAACATGTTTGGCATCAATGTGAGTCTTCCAGTGGAGTTTTGTCGGCAGAAAAGGAGGGATATCCAAGCACTGGTTAGACGATAGGAAGCTTGCCTCAGTTCATTCACACAAACTACCCACATTGTTTTGATTCAAGAAAATGGGCAGCAGAGAGATCTATCAGTAGAAAACGAAAACATACTTTGTCTTCTTAGACCAAGACCTCTGTGATGCTGGAAATAATGACGCCTCTGTAGTGCAATGTGAAAAAGTCTCTCTTTTTAGGGTGGAATTCAATCATTTCAGTGCCAATTTCAGCAGTATGCATAACATAATGATCATCAATTAAGTCTACTTGCAAAAAAACAAGAGCCAGAACCAGCCGTGATTTGTGATAATTTGCATACAAATTAAAATGCTTTTTCTTGGCGTCCGCCATCACACAGATTTCATGGGAAATCACTTGAGAGGTTTAGTCAAAGGTGAAACTGCAGGTGTGGAATATTTTTTGTTTAAGACGGAAAGGGGATAAAGATTTAGTAATGCTCACATCCAGATCTCAAATGAGGCGAAACATCGCCAGGGATCTGCTGAGCGACTGAAAAAGGTAAGGTGAAAGCTATTGTACCATTTACTCAATTAGAGGCTGGAGTTGCACCAGTGTAAATACTGGCCTGATGAAAAAGTGATCACAGATTCCTGACAAAAGAACTTCCAGTGTGCAACCTGCATATGGGTTTGTTTTGGCTGATGTTCATGGCTAGTTGCCACTCAAAAGCACAGGGATCTCTAAATCCTCTTTTCTCATTACACTTTGCACAGAACGCTAGCACCTCCTGTATCTATACACACACAAAGGCATTTATATATGAAGTTTTCTTGGACTGCCGGGGAGAGGAGGCCATTCAGAGAGAGCTGGAGTCAGTGATTCACAACAGGAAGAGTCTAAAACAGTGAAGGGAAAACTTAAAAAATGAAACAAGATTATAGAAAAAAGGACTCAGTTTGGCAAACTGAAAAACTTACAAACTGACTTGAAGAGCTGGGCAACATTTCGGGTCACCGTTCTCCTTGTGCCAGCAGTGCTCTGAAGTCAGCATGAATAACCAACAATATCAGCACCACTTCTTCTATTACTCAGTGCGTTTCCATGCACAGTTTTGTGGAGCTACAGTTTTAGCTCGATTAGGACATTTAATTGGACCACTGTCCTTGTCCCAGTTTACAAGCACCGGGGCATAATCAATTTATTGATAGAAGTTTGTCCGACTCCTCCACAGCAGGTGGAGATATGCCCCTTTTCAGATAGTTGCTTTATAGATCTAAATTATTTTAAGTCCATGATATAAAATCACAATCATAACTGTTAAACAATAACTTTCGAGGCAGAAAACTGCCGTGTCACGTACATGTAATCAAACTGTGCAGAGCTAACTCTGTCTTTATTGATTAGTTTAAGCCACCTAAAAAAATCTATATGCACAAGGCACTGATAATCATCATACACTCACATGAATGCAGCCATGTGGATTTCAACACACACTGACAAAAAATAACAGCAGTTTAAAACACCAGAAAAGTAGAATATTTGTATCAAACGGCAAAATCCAACTCAACTGAGTTGACTGAGTCAGGTACAGCCCTATTCGAACATGTGTTCACACATAGGTGAACACACACACGCACACACAAACACACATGGATAAAGAAGCAGAAGAAATCATCCAGACAAGGACACCTAACCCCGGGCAAGGACGGTAGACTGTTTATTCATCACCGGGGCGGGTCAGGGAGAACAAACACGGCGTCAAACACAGGAAAATGTGATTCAGGTGTGTGGGAAGTGAAGGTATACAAAGTGCAGCACAACAGGCACATGAGCCGGGCTGTGGAAACATTTCTAATTCTATGAGTGAGTGAGAAAGACACAAATCAGACATCCTGTCGTGGGTGTTGTCTTGAAGAATGAAGAGAAACAGAATAGAAGAGGATCAAGTGGCATTTAAGCATCCAGGAGGCAACGGGGTCATTCCTCACGGTCAACAGATACTCCGAAACGGCTGCTGTTGTCTCCTTCACTGAACTATAAAGTCAGTCTTAGAGCGCCTTTTTCTTCAGACCAGAGGCGTTGTTAGAGTATTTATTCGACATCAGTGAGTGTGAAGTGACACTGTTTATGTGCAATGTTGTGTGGCATGACATCAGCTGCATCTGAAATAGCAGGCTCTCTGCAGCCTTGATTACAGAAATTAATGCGAAGCATGAGCAGCGTCAACTGACGTGCCAGACTCCCACAGCGTGAAGCCATGTGCCATTTTCCTGGGAGGGCTTCTACACCCCCCCCTCCTCTAATGTTAAAGGGCCTCTTTAACCCTGGTAATCATTTTAAGATGTCAAAAAAAAAAAAAAAAAGAGCACAGTGTTTCTGGGCAGAGTATCTATCACAACCGATGTCTGCGGTATTCTAATGGATGTTAAGCTGAAATGATAAAGGGGACAGTTCAAAGCACAACACTCCCTTGTACCTTGAAATCTTTAAAAGCCCTCCTCAAAGTATCTCAACTGGGCACCACCCTTAAATAAATTTGGCTCCACTGCCGGCGACTGCCAAGAATGTAATTGATGGGGGCTGACCAGTAATACTCTGAATGCAAACACTTTGGGGAGGATTGTGATGGTTCAACAGGATTTCTAAGAAGGGCCCGTGGTCTCTGGGCAGTTTACTGGCTCTCTGCGACCAATGGGAGAGGTGAAGCAGAGGGCTGACATGTAATGAACACTGACAAAAGGCCCTGGTTTTCATTTGGACCTGCATTTAGTACATTTTCTGCCATTAAGTCCCAGAACAACACAGAATCAACCTAAAGCCCCCATACTGAAGCAGGGGACTAAGCATCCATTCAAACATAAAGCACTGCATTTAGTGAGATCAGAGTGTATACTGGCATGCACGAGGGACGGACGGTACAGCTTCGTAACACAGCTTGAGTTTATTAACCCGAGCACCTTAACCCTTTAACATCCTGCTCAACCGTTTGATAGAGCAATGGGTCCCAACTGGTGGGTCGCTGGTCCACTCTGAATGTACGGCAAGTGGCTCTCGACCATGTCAAGTTTATGAAAAAACTATCAGGGAAAAGCGTTCCTCTCACATGATGTGTCAGAACATTAAAAATCCAACAATAATTTCTGTTTTTACAGTTTCTGGTAGTGATAATTGGTGTCATTTGGACCTGCTTTTACTATATTTTCTTTCATTAAGTGCTAGAAAAACACAGAATCAACCTAAAGCCCCCATACTGAAGCAGAGGACTAAGCCTCCATTCAAATATAACGCCCTGCATTTAGTGAGATGAGGACAGAGTGTATACTGGCATGAGCGACAGACGCTGCAGCTTCATAACGCAGCTTGAGTTTATTAACCCAAAGCACCTTAAAATCGGAACTAAAAGCTCCGTCTGTCAGAGTAGAATAATTCTTAGCACACATAAACCCTGCAGGTACATAGAGCCAGTGACCGGTGTGACAGCCACTCCAAATATTTAGACTAAATGTCCACACACTGTAAACTACTGTAGGTACACGTACATGGTTCATCTACGCATGGAAAACATGCTTGTGTCCGTGGGTGTTTTATGCTTGTGGGTCACTCCCATGTTGCCATGCTTGCACACGGTGGCAGCTGAAGAATTTAGGGAGAATTTGGCCACAAAATGTATCTGCCTCACATCTTTCTCTCCATCCATCAATCAACTGTCAAAACTACAAACCTCAAAACTGCCACTCCCAGCTCTCCCCCACACACACCTCCTGTGCTACAGTCCACTATTCTGCAAGATGGATGGACTCTATTGTTCACTGTTGTTCAGGATATTGGTAAAAAAAATTAAGAAAGAGCACTATCATAACTAGCACATAAGTGACAACATTGTTAGTGGGTTCATTGACTAAACTGGAATTATATTTAAGCAAATTCACACATGAACATCTCTGGAGTTGAACACAGTTAAAGGTGTGATGGGTTTGCTCAAACAGACTTGGAGTGGATCTTTTGCATCACATAAGACAGCACATAGATCCTACATATAAAACAAAACAAACCAGGACTGTTCACATTCTCTTCCCTGGAGACAGGGAAGTATTTTCCAGCTATAACTCAACTCAGAAAATGTATAAAATATTCTATGAAATCAATTAATTGTCAAATGCTTAATTTCTCCTGATTTTATAATTTGAATATCTTTAGGTCGTCGATATGCATTTTGCACCAAAAACCTGAAAAACGGGCTATCACAAGTGTGATACATAGAGAAAGGCAACCATTCAGATGTACTGGTAATTTAGAGTCACCCATTAACCTTAACTGCATTTGTGGGAGGAATCCAGAGAAAAGACAGGAAGAAGACACAGGAAGAACAAAAATCCACACAGAGGGCCCCAGCCGGCGTAAACCAGTATCCTCTTGACCATTGCACCACCATGCCCCACAATACAGCAAAATTATATTAACTTTAAATCTTTTTTATTAAAAGGAATACATGCTTATAAGCTGGGATTTATAACTTTGGTTGGTTTTTTTTACCGTGGTATTGAATTTGGTATTAAGAATCATGGAATTCATTGATATTGGTATCACCTAGTAAATTTATGGTATCACGAGACGCCTACTTTACCTTTATGGCTGTGTACCATGCGTTTGTATGCACTTTCATTTGTATTTTTAAAACAATACTACTTGACAAAAGAGCAAGACTCCAAATCTAAAAACAACCCGACTGAGGAGTTTCTGCTTTTATCAGATTAAAACAGTTGCAAAGAAAACTTTGTCTACTCCCTCCTGATTTGTAAGTCTCCTCTGTGCTCCCAAGTGTTGACAGACTCGACATGCCCTTATTTAGAGAGCCAGGGGATGACGAGTGTGTGAGCCCGTGCGATGGAGGGATGGTGGGACAAGGTTATGAGGGAGGTACAGATAGCGAAGGTTTATTGGTTTGGCCTCGACCTCACGGCTTTCCCTGGTCGTGAGACTGTTCCAAGGGACGTCAGCGCTGCTAAACCAAAAGATGTAGCCCTGCGATAAAGCCTCTGAAACCCCGCCCTTTCTCTCTATCTTCATCTATAACCACCACGAGGGGGGTAAAAAGGGATACACACTCTAACACCCCCTCTGTTCTCTACACCATCTGCATTCCTCTAATGCCCACGGGAAAGCTTTGCTCCTTTTTCTCATATGGTTGCGTATGTTTCGCACATGTATGCTACAGAGCTACACAGAGACACCTTGACACACGCACAAACACAGACGCACTCGAGGCACAATCACACTCTGATCTCGGGTTTGATAGATGTATGAGGCCCTGTGTAAGTGTAGAACATGTGTGCCATATGAAGCTACGGCCCCAAAGAGAGATGACTCAATCACGCTTTTGAGTCCACACTGACAGCTCTGAAGTTGCTGTCCATTTAGAGGAGCTATCTGACATCAGCTTTTTACTGCGGTGATGAGGTTAGGGCCCTCTGTGGACGCCCTCGATGCCCCCCCTCCCAAAAAAAACATCTGACTTGCATTTGTTTACATTCATTTATCAAAGCATTTGATGGAGCCTGATTTATTTGCGTGAGCATTTTTGTTTGTCCCCGAGGAGGTTTTGAACAGAAAGTTTGGAGTTTCATGAACAAATACTTAAGCCAGGCAACATTTATATGAGACGTCCGCAGAGGCTGGTAGAAAATACTGTGTTGGCTCGTCACTGACATTAATCTAAAAGCTCTTAAAACACTCTTTATGAGCAGCTTTTCCTTGTTGATAAGTTACTACATTCTTGATCTAGAAGATATTGAAATAAAAAATATTAGGTGAATGTTGCAATAAACTTTTTCACAGCAGACATTTTGACATATCAAAGTAAGAAAAGCACAGGTGTATTTAATAACTTTTGTGGTTGCTGCATTCCATTTAGGGAGGTTCTGGTTTATTGTGCATGCTGGCTTACTGGAATAGCTTACTGGTACACTTAATGAAACTGAGCCAGTTTCACCTGTGCTTTCCCCAATATGGCAAGTTAAAACATCTGCTGTGAAACGGTTTGTAATGACTTAGATTACCACAAACATGATCCATGCACCACCTTTTCTCTGTAAAGTCCATTTCATATCACACTAGTGTTGCACAGTTTACTAATACCAGAAAGTAGGATTGAGCCAAAGACTCGAAAGAAACAAGAGTCCAATAAAGTCAGTGTCCTAAATTAACATAATCAAAAGGCAAAGCAGAGTTTGTTAATGGCCTTTTTTGTTTCACACAGTCATTTGTTACATTTCATGTAGATAATAGCGTATTATGTTGAAAAGGCCAGAGCAAAATGTGATGCAAAATTATTTAAATATATAAGAGGTCGACAGATTATCAGCCTGACCGATTATCAGGGCTAATATATGGCATTTGGCCAATTATCTGTATCAGCGTTTTATTTTAATGATTGCCAATAAAATGAATTAATGAAAAAGTGTGCATATAACACTCAACCGACACCAGGGAAGGCAGTCTGCAGTACATGCAACGAAAGTGTCAGCATGGGAGGAACATTTACTTGGAAAACCTCAGGGAGCTATTTTTATTAATTCCTTTTTTATTTAAATTTTCACTTAACTTTAGAAAAAAAAGTTGCATATTAAACAAAGCTTTGTGTTAGAGCTTGTTATATTCCAAATTATAAATTCCCAAAGAAATATATTAATTTTTCTTGTAAATTCATTCAATTATCGGTCTCAATAAGCAGTAATAATCGGTATCATATTGGCCCTGAAAAACTCATATCTGTAAACCCCTAGTTTAAGGTATCAGAATCCAGATATTGAGGCAGGTTTTATATCAAAGTCATAATTTTGGTATTTTGGCACACTACATTATACTTCATTTGATTTATTTCTAGAACAGCTTTTGGGACACAATATCCCAAATATGCTTCCAGCGCAATAAGCTTCACCACATGCTGATGATGCGGGTGCCTGCAGCAGGTACCGCACACAGCAGTGGATCTGCTGTAGGCCATGCAGCGCTGGAGGGGGAGAGAGATGATGCCGGCAATGATAACTCAATTCTTCCATGGAAAAGGCTGAGTCACAGGGCGAACATCCTCTGTTACATGTGTCTGTGTGAGTGGGCCGCACGATCGTGGTTATTAGATTACGGCTATACCTGCTCGCCTTGTATCCTCCAGATGAAAGTGGTTAGGACAGCCCAATTAGGAAATTATGCTTGATGTTCCTAATCAGGCACTCGGCTAGAACAAAGAGAAAGAGACTCACCCTGGCCCATGGGGCTCGAGCGCACGGATGTGGCTGCCGTTATGAGTGTGTGTTCGTACGCACATGAAAACTGGATGAGCCCCAGTCCTTTACTGAAATAAAGAACATTAGTTCAATCACTCTTCTTCAGCAGATATACAACATTACTCCCCAGTGCGTCCCTATTTTTTCCAACAATAATTACAATTCAGAGGATAAATATGGTCTTTATTAACTAACTGCAGATTTCTCTTTAAGTATGACTGAATATCATGGTCACGGTTGTTGTTGAGCTGTCCATGAGGACCTCTCTGCAGGTTTACATTACTAAACGGCCCTAATGAAATAGAAAATATCATGTTCAGCCACAACCATTTAGCATAAATTGCACGGCTTTTAGCTGAACTCCTTTTATGGACTCAAGTTCAACCATAGTGTGCCATGGTTTTCTTTTGACCCGAGTTCAAGCCAGAGAAAGGGGTGATTTTAAAAAACCCACAAAACCCAACTGTTGTTTTAACCATTTAAGAGATTTGGACCACAAGCCAGTGTGCTGTAACTGTATCCGCTTTAATGTGCTCGTAAAGCCACTTTTTCACACCACGGCGCTGCCTGTTTGTGCAAACACTGGCAACAGAAATGCTTTTGAAGTGTTTTTATCAGTAGAGTTTAATTACAAGTTACGGTATTGCATGTCTGGAGAAGTGATCATTTGTTCCGCGAACGATGGTTACTTTTTATGGTGATGTGATGTGTTCAGACTGTATTTCAGTTGACAAATCAATGCAGATCAAAATCAAAAGTGATGGGCCATCAAGCTTAAAGTGTTTTCTTACAACCCCAAAGTTGGGAAGCTGTGTAAAACATAACTGAAAACAGAGCGCTGTGATTTGCAAATTTGTTCTGACTAATTCTTTCTTGACTAAAGTCCAAAGACAAGATATCTGAAGTTTAACCCTTTGAAATCTAAGTAAATTGGCTTGATTTCTTTAAAAAACTTGGGAGGAGGATCTTAACAAGAAGTGACCCAAAAATTAGCAGCAAATGAGTAAAAAGATACAAAAAAATTATCTGAAAATTGACACACAAAAGCAAAGATAAAAACAAACAGGTAAATGACCTGAAAGAAAGTGCATTTTTTTAGGACTCATTCCTGAGGTTCTCTATCTGAGAAACTCTCCAACTGTTGAGTGACTGAAGTCGTATATCAAGCAAGTATGGGAAAGAATATCACTTTCAAAAGTTCAACAATTAGTGTCCTCAGTTCCCAAACACTTACTGAGTGAGAAAAAGTTGATCTAACACAATGGAAAAGATGTCCCTATCCCAAGCTTTTTTTGGAATGTGTTGCAGGAATTTTGTTTATTCAAAACAAAAACAACAATGTTTATAAATTTGATCATCAAATATCTTGTCTTTGTGCTGTAGTCAATTAAACACAGATAAAAAAATATGTACAAATTTCTGTATTGTGTTTTTATTTAAAGAGCATCCCAACATTTTGGGGATCATTAAGACAGTGTCATAAGCATTACAGCAATATTTCTAAGCCGCATAGAAACAATAATAACCATGTTTAACCCTTTGAATGCGAGCAACGTCTTTTCCTGTGCTGCTTTCAGATGCCTTTGACAAGTATTTAAACCTTTGAACCCTGAGCAAATTTCTTCCAAAACATGGGGGAAAAGGCAATGAGCAACTTGGTAAGAGATATTCAACAAAATGCAAAACATTTAGAGAAAAATGTCCAGGGAAAAAGAAAAATGCTATGGAAAAATTATAATTATCATAATTGCATATTTAAAAATCACTGTATGTTAAGAAGTTTTTAAGGGTCATTTCTTTGTTGTTGTTTTTACAGCTTTCTATTTTGTTCTTTTGTGCATTTTTTTTACTAACTTTCTAACAATGATTCCATGTTTTTGACTGTACAAAATATTAAACAAATTGCAAGAAATTATAAGACTCAGAAGATTATTTTAACAAAGTTAGGGAAAATGTCGAGGGAGGGAAAAGCTAGGGAAAAACGATTTAATTATCATAATTGCATATTTAAAAATCACTGTATGTTAAGAAGTTTCATAGGTCATTTCTTTGGGTTTTTTTTGTTTTTTTTTTTTTTTATTTTTTTTTTTACTAACTTTCAGGTAATTTTTTGGTACTTTTTACTAATTTCTAGCTAATTTTTGGGTCGATTATTGTTCCATTGCTCATTGTCTTTTCCCCATGTTTTTGAAAGAAATCAAGCCAATTTGCTAAGGGTTTCAAGGGGTTAAACAATGATTCCATGCTTTTGACTGCGCATACGTCTAACTGCTCCCAGGCAGTTGGCCCGTAACATTATCACAATGTAAATGTCTTTTCGGGGTTCGTGTTATTGTAACCACATTGGGAAACCTTGAATAAATTGACCAGAGTTGGAACAAACTGAGCGGATCGAGCAGCGAGGTTGTTCATGGGTCACATTATGAACATGAGGGGTCACTGTTAATATCCTCGGTGGGGGAGATCACATCACTCCAGGGGGGGGGGGGGGGGGGGTGGGGGGACGTTGGCAACGAGCCACGAAACGTCAGTTTGTCATTGTTTCACCTCTCGCTTCACTTTTCCAGAATAAAGGAGTTGTGAGGGGAAAAAAATCAAAGTTAACTGTACTGAGTGCATGTAACAACAGCGCTGTCAGGTTGGGTGAAATATCGGACCAATTCAGTCTTCACCTCCTTTTCTTCTTTCCTCCTCTTGGCTGCTTTTTCATCCTCCATCATCAGCCGGGGCTTTTTTCATCCCTGTCAGCTGTCTCCCTATCTGTCTCCCTAGAGGGCAAAGTGCTGTTCTAATGAAATTGTTCAACTTGACTTTGGATGGACATTAAAGGAAAGGGTGGACAACTGTTAATGCTGCTTCTGCCAAGATGAGCAGAAACGGCCAAAATAAGTACACTGCCCTCTTGGAAGCTGAGCTCAGACACTTCAGGAGACACATAGTCCATCTCCTCTCTGCCGACACGTAGCATTTATCTTTCTTTTCTCCTTGTTTTTACAGTTTCAGTCCAAAGTTTTTAGTCATGCTAGTTCTGTGGATCTAAGGATGTCATCTGTTGGTCCAGCACTTTGGTCGAGACTGAAATATCTTGATAACTACTGGATGGATTGCCATTAAATTTGTGCAAATATTAATCTTTCCCAGACATTACATCCAAATGAATTTGCTGATCCTCTTACTTTATATCTAGCATAAACCTGTACAATTCATCTTAATATTATCAAAATTGCGTTATGACCAAGTGCAATACCAAAATCGCAAGAGCTGCAGTGTTTCTGATTAAGGTAAAATGTGTCACAACAAACCATTAGAAATTAAGCACTGTGGCTCTAAAAAGATGCCTTTGGGATAGACCCCAGCAAAAATGACATAGTTTTTTTTCTGTGAAAATTAATGCAAAAAATTAGCGAAATATATTTCCAAATAATCACATTCACAAGAGGGTTTTTTTTTTTTGCATATTTTGCAAAAATAATCCAGCGCCTTTATCATGTCTAATACTCTGGTTTATAACCAAATACCTGCAACACTAATGACTTTCCCATGAGCTTTGGCTGCGCTTTGTCTTAAATGCTTATTAGCAAATTTTAGCATGCTAAGATAGCAAACATGGGGAGCATACATACATCATCTGGATATCAGCATTGGCATTGTGAGCATGAAGGCAAGCTGACATAAGCATTTAGCTCAAAACACTGTTGTGTCAAAGTACAGCCTGAAGGAGCCACTTATATGGCTGTAGACACTTAAAAGGGCACATCATTTTAATGGAGAATTCTAATATGACCATGGTTTAGGAAACTTTGGTCAGTATTTGTAAATGTGAGATACTCTCTTCCAAACACAAAAACCAGAGAGTAACACAATGGGTGCTCTCAATATCACCTAGAACATCTGTCCAATTCATTGTCTATGGAGCAGCTCCAGATTTTATACGCTATGAAATCACAAATTTAAGTTTTGGCACTCTAGTTTCAGGGTTTGGGAGGGAGTTGCTGATGTTATATCAGTTTTTTTGGACTGTCTTAAAACATAAGAATAACTTGTATGAATTTTGAAACTGGGCGTAGTTCTCTTTCAAAGCTAAAATACACCACCAGCGAGTAGCACAAGCAAAACAGCTGCCCCTAATATATTCTATTTACAACCCTTATACTGGCTACAGAAAAGTGCATGCTGGCACTTGTGAATGCGCCACCCCTCAACGCTTGACGTCCTATATCCAGCCTTGCCACACCTGAAAATATACATTTTTTTCCCACATGCTCCCTGCCTGTGTATCCCGCCTCACATGAGGGCTTACCCACACATTCACTTACTTGTGGCAGCCCACTACAATCAAAGCATCCTCCATTCTAATTTTAAATTTTTGTTGCTGGACCCTTCATTGAGAGTGCTGTTGTCATCTATACTTCATTCCATTATTCATTATACCACACTCTCAGAGCACAGAGCATACTTTGGGCACATACGGAGCAGCTGAACATCAGGTGCACTGAAAGTGCGAATTGAATAGTTACTTATTTTTTGCTTTCACTCTTCTCTGCAGCGGGTGCTCCTCTCATCCATCAATCTTATCAGCTCTGCTCTGATGGGATCGACAGATCTTTATTATTTATGCAACAACTCAAAGTTCACAAACTCCTGCTGAGAGATAAAAAGAACTCTAGAGAGCCGTCTGCACTGCATTAAATATGTACAAATTTAAAGAGGGTTTACAGAGTGATACAAAAAAAGGGACACTCACAAAATTATGAAAATGGGAGGTTTGCTGCCACACATAGACTTTTATTCTGCACGAAACACAAACATGTGTAACTGTGTAATTTCGACTTAATCTCCTCACCTCTCGCTATCTCTCCTGTGTTTCAAAGAATGGATTAAGAGAGACTTGTTGAGGTCGACAATCCTGTCATTATGAAGACACTGACAGAAAAATATGTTGCCTGGCGAGTCACAGCTCTGGATATTGGCTCTTCAGGTGATAAATCAAGTTTATGTAGAGGGTGTCCACACATGATTTTAAGCTAATGCTGGAGTAGAAGAATTGATGACATTTTAGTAAATTTCCTGTCATCACAGACAGGGCAACAAAACAGAAAAATAAACCAATTCTCAGTATCACCTAAGTCACACAACAAACAGAGACTGTCCTCCTCTGGAGAGTCATTAAACCTAGTAGTTTTGATCATTTCTGCTTTAGGTGAAGCATTTTCATAAATGTGGTCAGGCTGCAGCAACACATCTACACATTCAAATCATCAAAATCACCTAAAATCTGTACTCTTCTTTATCAAAATGCCTCTCTCTTTCCTGCAAACTTCTCCTCACAAAGACCAGAGGAGGCCAGTGAATGAAGTCTGAGTCATGAGGCTTGAAGGCCAGTCGACCTCTCCCAGCTGGCTTGTTTGAACGCCGCAAGCAACGGGGTGAGTGTGATGATGTTATGGGATTATTTTTATAGAACTGCAGCATGAGGACACTTTGCCTGCGTTGCCATGAATTATTCAACCCCCATCTGCGTTGTTGGAGAATGCAGTGTTTTTTTTGGGAACTCGGCGAAAGAAGGAGCTGCTCTTTTTCAAGGAGAAAGGAGATTAAACGCTCGCTGCCTTTTTTATATGACGCGTCACCTCAGATGTACGTTCGCCTGCCAGTGCTTAGTCCTCAGTGAACTGTTTAAATTCACGACAGAGCTGCCTGCTCCCACACTAGACGCCCTCCCCTCCGCCATGCACACACTCACGTACCATGCAGTGCCACACACACTCCTCTGTCTCTGCATGAAAAGCCACTTTGCCAGGTTTGCCTTCCTGCCAGGTCTTTCTCCGAGCACTTAAAACGGCTGAATGCGTTGACTTGGTCGGCTGAAGACCACCAGGAAAGTGGATGATGAAAACCGGCAAAGACTTGCAGAAGTTGCCAGATTTGCTGGCTTGTCAGCTCCGTTCCAAGGCACTAAAAACCCCTTAGTGACAGCACATACAGGTATTTCAATGCCTCAGTTGAGACTGAAGTCATTTGTTTCCCAGTTTTCCACAACAAACCCTAAAAGACATCGATGTCATGCTTCAGCACAACATCATTTTGCGATCTGAGCCCAGCTGTGGACAGGTGAAATTGCTTGAAAAATAGGAATAGTCAAAAAGTAAGCTCAAGGGAAAGCCCTCGTTTTCCTTGCATCATTAAATTGAAATACGTCTTGGGAAACATAACTGCTTTTGCTACCACAGAGCAGCACGTCTGCCATAGCTGGCACGGGCCGTACAGCGTGCATCACTATTTCCCAGCACTTCAATAGCGAAAGTGGCCTGATTGGGTGAGAATTAAAATGGCAGTCACAGCCAATAGTCAGTCTGCATTAAGTAGAACAGATGAGGGCTTCTGTTGTGACTCCTTCGTCCCGTCGCGTCAGTCAGACAGCTAACCGCAAGAAATGCACAGAAAATATAAAGTTACCTCCGACTAAATCTCCCAGAGATGGAACAAATTTGCTCCCATGTGTATTCACTCACTGGCATTAGGCGCTCTTATGTCCCACAGCATTAGGAGAGATATTTGGTAAGAACGCAGATTTCTAGCCAATAAGTCCAAATATTAGATTTGTGGCAGTGGGACTTGATATAATAAGCACTCTGGTGAAGGTCAAATAATTCAATTTGAGAACACTGAGGACTGCAACAGTTGACCAACCTTCATATAGAGAAACCAACATTTCCATTTCTATTTTCCATTATTGAAATTCAATGGAGCACTCTAACAACTTATAATGTCAAAAGAAACAAACTGTTTTTATTTAAAAAAAGCTAGCATCCAGGCTGCTGTAAAATTGTATGTTGACTAAAGTTGAGAAGAAATGTTTCCCATATTTCAATTTCTCTGTGATGCTCTAAAACTTTAGCTAACAAAGCAGATTTCGCTGTGTAGCCACTGGCAACTACTATTATCAGGCTGTCCAAAAAAAATTTCCATAAAGTTTCAATGATGTAACTTCAGCTGTTAGAAAAATGTCAGATAAAATATCAAAATAAAGCTCTATGGTGATCATTCAGCTGGGCAATAATCAATAAACAAAACTCTACAAAAACTGGTTACAAACACAACAATCTTAAAAAATACAAATAATATGTAATAAAGCATTGCCAGCTATCATACTGAAGATATGATGCCATTTTAAATAGTTGAAAAGCCTGACTGTATCAGATTGTTTGATAATTTTACACCTAAAAGGATGGTCACTAAAAGTTGTGCATCTTCTCTTTGATACAATAAAAATGTGTTAACAAAATAAAAGGTAAGTGATTTCAGTATGCCCTTTAAAGAGTTTTAAGCACTTTTTGATTATCATTGGGATAATGTCATGAATCACATTTACTCTGGCCAGTATTATGAAGACAGGAAATGTTTACGTCATCCTAAAGTCTGAACCCAACTTCAACGTCCAACATTAATTGTCAAGTGAACAATAATTGCAAGAACATTCATTGCCAATGAAAAACACTCCTCTGCAGACTGCAATTCATATATGAACCTCTCATTAGAATATCAATCAAGTAAAAACAATAATACAATCAAGAAATGTGGATATAAATGGTGCAAGATTAAATAAAGGATGAAATACAACAAACAAAAAAAATGAAGTGACATAAATCAGCGGTTGCATAGATAGGCAGGATGCAACAGGATATGATGTAATGTAAATATTTGTAACAAGAATGAAAATAAAAGTGTACACAGAGGTGCCAGTTAAATGTATAACAATGCATCATATTCTGTAAGTTTTCATATGTTTTGAATGCAAAAGCCTAATTGGGAGAGTAACCATAGCTACCAAAGAAAAATATAAGAAATATTTATCTTGAACTGTAATGGAGTAGAAGTATAGAGTGCATGACACTTTAGTACTGAAATGTACAAGCAACACAACCTGTAGTTAAGTGCAGTACTTAAGTAAATTTACTTCATTACTTTCTATATACGACTACAATACTCATGCAACATCGAACAAAAAATATTTCGCTGTAATGTCAGCTACCCAGACAGTCTGTCACAATCACAAAAACAACATTGAAGGCTGTGGTAAGTAAATACATCTTCACTTTAAAAAGTAAATAAAATGTCAAACTCACGGTTTTGTTGTCCTGCAGCTGGTTTGGGTGTCAAAGACACGGACGTTATCAGGTCGCTGCTGCTGGGCGCTAAAATCTTCACCAAATATAAGTCCAAAAATGTGTCCACCACCTGAGAGGTCCATCATCTTCACCAGAGGACAACTGTCCCAGTCTGTCTGACATTATCGGGTCCAACATCACGCTGGTACTGGTCCCCAGTTAAACCAGCTAACTGTAAATGACGAGCTAACGAAAGCTAACGGCTGCCGTTATAACTAATATACGCAATTAGCATCTTAGCTTCGCGATTAGCATTAATTAGCCCTAGCCTAGCAGCTAACAAACAAAGATAGCGACAAAAAAATTAACGCCCGACACTTAACTGTGACTTTCTCCTTACTCACGGCGACTCGGACGATATTTACCCTGCCGACCACCTGCCGCTTTTTTAACCGACCAACTGCCGCCTTTAGCCCGCTTCCTCTGTCCCCATCTCCGTGCGTATGAAGCCGCCATCTTTGCTTCTTTTCCGCCAGTCTTAAACGTTTTTTAAGTCAAAATAAGGAAGCTTTATTTGTACAGCACATTTCAAACAACAGGGCAATTCAGCTGCTTATATCAAAATATGAAAACATAATAAAAGATACAGATTTACAAAAAGGAGTAAAGAGCTAAGACATAAAAGGTAAAATACATTTCTAAATTATTTATAAATTGTAAAATAAAAATCATTAAAAACAGCAAAAGTGCAGACAAGAGGTTTAAAGATAAAAAGATTATTTCAAATGATTTAAAATTAAATTTAAAATATGTTTGCATTTTAAAGGATGTTTATCATTTCAAATAATGCTCCTGAAAGGTTAAATGCTGACTAAAATGTAGTTTTATAACTGTAACATCCTGAGGATGTTTTGGTGATGTTGAGGTGACAGATCATATAATGTGCTTTTATAAAATGTTCCCACAATGTTACATGAGAACAAAGAGAGAACATTTCCAAAGCAACATTCATTACAGACTTTTTTTGTTTTTAAAAAAAAAATGTCAAGTGTGATGTGATGATCAATAATAATAATAATAATAACAACAACAACATGTTTATGTTTAATATTATCCTAACCTTAAGTAGAAAGTTCTGGTAACTAAAATAAAACTTGCAGCTGAAAACGTTATTAAAACACTATTGGTTGCATTTTACTGTTCTCAGAACATTTTTAGAATCCAAAAAATGATAATTGATTTATATTTTAATTACTTTATATACTGTCAGGTAGCTTTACATTTACATTAAAATTGGACATAAGTGCACTGGGCCTATAGTAACTTGTTACATCCCACCACTGGTCCTTATTTAACATTTTATATTGTACTTAATTTTGAGTTGGATTTATTCTTAGTTTGTTAAGACACTAACTGTCCTGCTGTACCTCTCATCAGATTAAACTCCATTATATTCTTTATAGCATTAAATCAGATGTTTCATAATTGTGTAGCAGTGAATGCTGCTGATTTCTTTTGCAGACATAACTTAGCAAATGTCAGCACCTCCGTCTCCTCACTGACCTTTGTCTCATTAACAAGTGTCATCAGTAATGTCAGCAGAGCTCTAAACACCCTGTAAAACCATTATCACTTTTCTTTAATATGTTAACCACAGGCACCGGTGGTTACAGAGTTTCATCACATTTTGGTCTTTTCTGATATTTTTCTCAGGTTGTTGCTTCTGAGACTTTTCTCTCTTGGTTGTCTTTATTCTATATCTGTTTTATTTGTAAAAGGCCACGAACTGAAACATGTTGGTTGAACAATAAAGTTTTTCTTTAAACTAAAAGTATTTCTCCACGATTAAGTCTTTGATTTTGTTATAATTTCAAGCACATGTACATAAGAGCGAGATTTGAGACATTAAGATATAAAAGTGTGATGTGGGAACTTGCATACACATAAATGTAAGATTTCTCAGAGAGGAAGTTGGTGCAATCCTATAATTTGTTTTAACCATAGGCATATCCAACAAATATTTTTATTCCAATGTCAGTATTTTTTTAAAGTTTTAAAACATGCCTGTAGTGGATCTTGAAGGAAATCTTGAATTTCCAGCCTTTTTTTTTAATATTTATTTATTTTTCTAGTTATAAATTTTACTATCAAAGTACCAAGTAATTTTTAAGTGGTTTGAAATTCAGGTAACAAGTATCAGAATAACCATTACTTTTACAAACGTGTGACAGTTTGTTTTTTTTCTTCTCCTGTGCAACTGTCTGTTTACAAGTGTGCAAATATGACTTTTTACTATAGCATTTGCAACTTAAGCAAAAAAAGCCTACAATGTTGCTGTGAGGGGGTTAATCCATGGAAACTGTTCATTTGACCTTGGATTTCTAAGATTTTTTTATCATAACCATATGAATAAATTTTTATTTCATAGCATGAAGCATATGTTAGACCTGCAATAAAACCTATTTTGCGAGCTCAGGCAGTGATTTCTTTTCTTTTAAACTCATATCCACGAATCAGCCTTTTACAAGCTGGATACATTCAAAGTAATATGGCCAAAAATCTTTCTGTCATCCAATCTGACAATATGACAGCAGGCAGCTAAATGCTTTATTTTACGCTCTACAAATACACTTGAAAATGTCTACAAAAAACTGTTATCCGCATTTGTTTTTGTATGACAGGTTAGATATGTTGCACTTGAAAAAGAAGATTTTGAAAGAAAAATGTACCAAAAAAACAAGAAAATCAAACCACACCAGCATTTCAATGCATCTTCTTCAAACTATGAAATTATTCCATTTCCATAATGTCACCCGAAGGAACAGAACAGTATTTTTGGTAAAGACAAATTATTATTATTATTATTATTATTTTTATTTATTTATTTATTCCTTTTTAATTTACCTGGAGAGGGAAGAGGGGAGCATTTATGCTCCATAACACCAGAAGTCTGAGATTTATGCAGTATGTATTAATAAAACTGTCACAGAAAACAATAAAAAATGGAAAATTTGCAATTTATTTTTAATTTACTTGAATTCATGCTAATAAAAACACTTGAAGTAGTTCCTGCAGCCACTGAAAACAATGCTTACGGTTTTATACTGCCTCATTTTTCCCATTTAGATGTTGGGAACACTAAATTAATAGTTGTAATGGAGTGACTGAAAGCATCAAACTATGCAAATGTCTTGTTATAGCATGACGTCAGCAGAGAGCTTAACCTAAGCCACACATACTGAACAAGAAGTAAACCCTCAGGACTGAAGCGAAGCAGCAGAGAAAAATCAGATTGAACTAATTACTGACTCGTGCATGCACATAAAAATACCCAAAAGATGTTTTCCATAAAAATAGTTTGTGCATACATTGATTACATATCATAAAATCTTATAGTAATGCATTTTGTATTGGCAATAGTTTGAAGCATTTCACATTTCTTGAAGCTGCTCTGTAACAACAACAGTCTTCCTCTTTCCATCCGGTTTGCTCTTGACTGTACAGAAATGTGCACAAGCTCGGCTGATTTACGGAGTGTCAGACAAGTCGTGATCTCTGGACTTTACAGACAGCCAGTGGCAGTAAAACACACTCCCCATATGTAACCCACCTCTTCCACTAATGAAGCCCGTAAACCAGACTGTTTGACAAGCAGCAAACACAGCTGAGAGCGCAGGCCGTTTTAATCGGGCCTCTGGAGGCGGACCCACACCTACGGGGAGAGGACCCTGGGACCCACCGACATTCATCAGACACGACAGGGAGGCCCGAGGCCCCATGCACGGTCTGAACAGGGACCGTCCCCGAGGTCCTCGGCTGCACAGGTGCAGGATGGAGTCACAGGGAAAGAGGTCAGGCTTCACTGCAACTGACTGTGCAGGATTGGAAATGGTTTTCGGCCCTTTTATTTTTTTTTTTCTGAGTCAGGTTGTGGAAGTGAAAAGAATTATGTCATCCCCCGGTGTGGCAATCCAACAAGCAGAAAAAAATGTTGGCATTTTAGGTTTCTGCAAAACATGAATATGTTACATTTGCAAGTTATTATGAAGCTGATTTTAAAACTTTACCTTTCAAAAACACAGCAGGTAGGATGGGGAACAAAATACACTTGATTATGCTAAGAAAAAGAATACCTGATTTAAAAAAAAATAAAATAAAAGATTGAAAATACCTGATTCGGGGCCACAAATCCAGCAAGAAAAGCAGCAATGCTTCAACATAAACTATCGCTTTTTGTGGCACTAACCAGAGAGGAAAGCAGCACAGTCTAAGCAAAAAAAAAAAAACACTTTTCATGGCATGATCTTGGCAAGGAAAGACACAATCTCTCCATAATAAACAGCCACTTTTCATGCCATTTACCTGGCAGGAAAGGCAGAAATGTCTTGGCAAAAAAACATCACTCTTTTGGGCACTATCCTTGCAAGAAAGGCAGCCATGTGTCAGTAATAAAACCTGCTTTTCATGCTTGTTTTCCTGGCAGGAAATGCAGTGATGTATTGACAAAAAAAAGCTTTCTGTGAGACTATCCAAGCAGGAAACGCAGAAATGTCATGGTAAATAACCACTTTTCATGGCACTATCCTGGCAGGAACAGTGATGTCGTCTCTGCAGAAACTACTGCTTTTTATGAAATTATCTTGTAAAGCAAGTCTATAAAAATATTGTTGATAAAGCACGTACAAAAGATACAAATTTTATTTGTGGTTTGCAGAAACATACAATACCAACATTTTCTTCTGCAGACTTCTGTAGCCTGAGAGATTTTGTATTCTGTCCTTTCAGCCTGTATATTTTATTATGGTATTAAAATAACAAATTCAGAGGATTGCGCAGCCTTGGTAGCACTATTTGCTTTAGTTTCAGATGGATCTAGAGGCCAGCTGTGATATTTTAATGCCTTCAGTAAATGTGTCTGTTTAGTTGGTATTTCTTTACTGTCGTATCATTTTCTGTTTTACGACTCCTGTGTTTAATTGCTACGATACTGAACTAAACTTTACTACCAAAACATGGCAAGAGCGGACCATTTCAGACCAGGACCAGCTATTATCCGTGTACTCATTCCATCTGAGATGTTCTGACCTCTATTAAAACTGATAGCGCCTCAGGTTTTCAATGCCAGAACATTTTTATAAACTGGACTCAAGATGTGGGAGACTTTTTTTTTTTTTTTGAATTAAGGCTGCTATCATGAAAGATTAATCAATATCACATGGTGCAAGAAATCATTTAGGCATAAAAAACAAAAAAAAAAAAAAAAGCTGCGAGCTCCATTGGAAAATAAAGCAACAGATGCTGAACCACTCGGAGACAGCGCCTGCCAACCGAGGGTTTAGCAGAATGATTCCCCGGCCGTTTTTTTCCCCTGATCTTGCAAGGAAAATAAAAATCTCTCCTTGGCTGCAGATTAAGCATAGATGGAGGGGGGTCAACCTTGCTGATGCCTTTTCATCATAATTTATACTCCATCTGCCGGCTCAATCAGCACCTCCGAGACACCCCGCTCTTTTTTGTCCGCAGAGCCGTTACTCCTAATGGATATCGCAGCGCCTTTTCGATGACCACCGTCAAAAACCACGCTGTCTTGACGCACTCATCTGACCCGTCCTGAGTTCATCCTCTTGATCCTGCACCGTAGATACAAGCGGAGTCAGATGGCACTTTATTTCTCAGGATGTGTGTGTGATATTGCAAAAGGAAGACATTAACTTGCAAAAAGTATTTCTTTCTCCCTTTGGTGATCTAAGGTTTCGACACGACGGCCCATTTGGACGGCGCTCTGTTGTTACTCACAAGAGGATGCGTGTTTTTCATGGCGCAAACATCAGTGCAGCATCTTGCTTCCCCACTTGCTGAACTTGTAACATAAAGTCAAACGCTGAACAAACTATTATTTCGACCACATCAGTTCTATTCAGCGGCATTACGTAATGCAAAAAAAGGTGTAATTACAGCTCAGATTTGTTAAATTGTGCTAATTCAGTCCTTCGGGGTGTTTGTGATTTAGCAGAAATACGCCTCAGGGCAATGAAATCTCTCAGAAAATATTTGGATTGCAGCTGGCTTGAAGGCAAAATATCCTCCCAACATGACACGTTTCAAAGGCAGAGCTCAAGAACAACTTGCGAGCTGTTTCTTGAATCACGTACTTTTTTGACATGTGTAATTAACTGATCAATGTTAAAATAAATAATAATAAAATGTGAACACAGACTTGTACATGATTGCATACACACCAACAAATTAATCAAATTCACGAGCAGATTAATTCACAATACCCTGCCTACCCATCTCACATTACAAACATAGAAACATTTATGAACAAAACTACACTGTCCAGTTCAGCAAGATAATCTTCACAAAGGCTTGAGCTGACTTTTGAGCTAACACTAGGCTATAAACGAACTAACACCACGGACAAATGACATCAGCGCCACAATGAGACCTTTTTACTGCCTTCATGTTCTCCTAAGAAATATTGATTTACTGAGTACAAACTCATGAACAGACCTCCAAAGTCAGAATTATGAGAGAGAAATTTCAATAATTTACCTGACATGTCAGGGCTGCAGAAATGTTCCTAGCAACTATCATTTACTTTTAGAAGTTGCACATTTGAGTATATGCATCTATTAGCTGCAAACTTTTAACAATAAAGCATGCCAGGCGAGTATACTAACATTGATAACAACGTTATTTTATAACACCAGTTGCCGACTAGACGTTATGAATTTATAAACATGGTGGGTAAAAGTCAATGTTTGGTCAATAGTAAGAAACTTTTTTATTAATTAACACATTAAATATCAATTTTTGATCACATGTAAAGTGTAATATGGTATTAATGTTAACTGATGTCCACGTTGTAACGGGGTGAGGTAGGACCCAATTGCAGCACAACAGAGCAGGTGAGTAGTTGGTAATGTTTATTTAATCTTTTGGCAGGTTAAATGGAGCAAAGGTGAGTATAATCGGGTTGCAGGTAAGTAGGGACAGTTATCAGTTCATGGGTTCAAGCAGAGTTTGTAGAGAGACTGGGGTGAGGTCAGGTTTACAGGCGATAGTTCAGAGTTCGAGCGGGGAAATTGTGAACGTAGGCAGGCAGCGGAGGAGACGAATCCAGTAGGAGCAGGCAGCAGGATCAATGAGGACAGGCGGGGAATCGATTTAATTTTATTTACAGTCGACCTATCTGATGCTAACATGATGCTAATACAATATTTTGTGTAAATATTTTCTGTTGGGCTAACTGTTGGTGTTTTACACTTTCTGCTTTCCCTTTTGTGGACGTTACTATATTAAATACTGTGTTGTGCTTTGTTGGGAAAGAAATGTTAATCTTGGACAAGCTGGACAGGTAGTGTTTGTGAATTCAGTCTCCCATTGTGCATTCACTCATTTTTACAATATCTTAAACTTGTTTATGATATCGTAACTTTTTTTCTGATCACTACCATTTAGATTTGTTGTCCAATACTTTTTCACTGTTTCACAAATGCCTCCAGTTAAATTAATAACCGTGTAAATTAATATTAGACAGCAAAAAATTAGATCATTTCCAGACTCTGCACATTTCTCTGTCAGGACATCTGTCAACGTTATGGGCTACAGCAATTAGCAATGATCTCTCTTACCCCAGCTACGCAACTGTAAGTACCCAGACCCCCTTTGTGTTTTTGGCATTTTTTGGAAAAAGCTGTGATTTTCTGTTAACATTCTGAGTAGGTCTTTACAGACTCAGTGGGACATTTGAGTGTTTGGTCTGTTTCCTTACAAACCAGATTTTACAACCTGAGCCCAGTTGGCTAATAGACGCTCATGACATGCCAGTGCCTTTATAAGAACTGTGTGTGTGTGTGTGTGTGTGTGTGTGTGTGTGTGTGTGTGTGTGTGTATACAGGCGTGTTTCTGGTGTTTGGAAAGCCATGAAATGCACTAATTGTTTGTTGAGTTATTTATATTAAATCACAGCCCTCCTGTTTTTTGACAAATCGCAGCTGTGGATGCATCAAGTGAAAGAGTAATAATAATTTATTTGTTGGACAGCTGTCTGACTGCAAAAACGAAAGAGTACACTGAGTCCTCATCAGTACGCCTGTTCATGCCAGGTGATCAAACATCAAATCATGGAGGACGAGGAAAAAAGAAAACAAATATATAAAAGATGCATCTTCTTGTTAATGATCTCACGTGTGTCAGTTTTTCTAAAAACAGTATCCTGTTTTTTTGGTTTTTGGTTTAAAGGAATAGCCCTTGTTTCTTGCCGAGAATTAGATAAAAAAAAGACTGATATCACTAAATAACAAAACAAACAAAAACACAGTCATAATGATCATCAGTCTTCTAAACATGGGCTTAATGTATTCAGTTTTCTTTTATAGTCTTAAAGTAATTCCTGTCTATTTGCAATAATGCCCTCCAACCTAATCTTTTTTTTAAAAAGAGAGAAAATTACAAAATTTTGACTGTTTTTGTTCTTTAATAATAATGTCTTTGTCTCTCTCTGTTTTTTTTTTATGTTTCTAAAATTATTATTATTATTATTATTATTTTGTACTGTTTTTGTAGCACAAATGTAAGTAATTGCACACACCTTTTGAGCCAAATTATCTCGGCTTCCCTAAAATAATCATTCAAATCTTGATCAAGCACAACTACAGTTAATCTCCCTGCTTTGATTTTCTGTGTTATTAACCTGTAGCCACCCATACCTCCCTGTCTGTATGTCATACCCGCAAATAAAACTTAAAAATAACTAAATATATAAATTATCAAACTGTCTTTGAAAAAACAAAAACAACTACAAAAAAACCCAAACGTACTTATTTTAACCCAAAACTTTCTAAACCAAACATTTTTCTTAACCTAACCAAGTAGTTTTGTTGCCTTAACCCGATTGCGACACTTTTACCACATTAATTATGTTATAATGTGTTTCAGCTCTGTGTCAAGTGTAACTGTGTATACGTATAGGATTTCCTGTCAGTCTCTATCAGACACCGAAGGGTGTGACAAAGCGTCAGTATTTGATGATTTGGGAATGACAACAGATTGGCGACAGTGATATTGATCTTTTGGACAAGAGAGCAAATTTCCTAAAATGCAAAACTATTTCTCTTATTAGTTTTAGGACAGCGATGCATCTAACAGCAGACCATGAATCACTTTCAACTTTTGAAGTGCATCTTTATTTTAGCAGCGTACTCTTGATGTTGTGCTATCACCAGACTGAAGGTTAACACAAGTATGCTTTTGTCTTTGATCTTTTATCCCGTCGCTCGCAAGCACATGCTGCTCCTCTCTCTAGTTGTTGTCAGATGTGACATCCGATACGGCACGCAAGATCTCCTGCTCGCTAATGACTAAACATGGCGTCTTTCGCTAAGCCCCTCCATGGCTGTGGAACATCTTACTGAGTGACGTGATGGAGCGGAGCTTAAAGACGATGCGAGACGAGACGGAGGAGGAGGAGGACAAGAACCATTTAGGGGCTGACTGGCTGGTTGGCTGGCGACTCCGACAGGGACAGGAGGCACCTGCACAGAGTCATGAGACAGCCTGCCAGGGGCCCCGCTGGAGACTTATGGGTGCTGTCACCGGTCCAGGGCCGCGTCCTTACTGTCAGGCCGCATGATGGATCCCAGAGAGATGCTTTATACTCCAGCAGTCAATCCCACAGACAGACACACTCCCTCACAGAGCAGGAGAAGTGCTTTCCTCTCCTCTCGGCCTCAGTGAAATGAGCGATTACGAAGACTGCAAAGTCTCAGATATTGAACAGGATACAAAATAAGGGCATCTATACATTGTAGACACTGATTAATAATTTAATTAATTATAAACAAAGAACTTATCTGTTATTATTCATTAATAAGATCTATTCTTGGCTTTGAATAAACATTATTATTATTATCATTACTATTATATTATTATTACTAATTCCATTTAATTTTTTTTTAAACTTAAACATTTTTGTGAAATGCAGTGATAACACAACAAGTGAAGGCAAGTATAGGGACATATAAACAGACAAAAGAGATCATATCATCAAAAACAAAGAAAACTGAAAGTGTCCAGTGTTGGCAAGTTTAACCTTTGACCTTCAGGGACAGGGCTGCACAGCATCTGGGCAGATTACCTAACCTCTTATTAAAGGTACACTGTGCAGGATTTTCCTAAAATATAATGCAGACGCATTTAAAAGTCAATCTTGGAACTCATCAACTATCATCTGATAACAATAAAGTCTTTCAGGGGCAATGGCCAATATTTCAGGAGATGTGTAGCCAGCACTCATCTTGGCCAAGACTTTTTCTTTTGTGCTTTGCTCATTATTTACTGAATCGATTAACAACTTCATGCAAATCCAGAAAACATTTCATGCAATCTCTTTAAACATATATTTGGATATAAATGCATATAAATATTTTTAAAAAAGCTAATATAAAACTTAATCGTGGCTTCCAAGATTGCATTCTGCAAATTGTTCTGACTCTTTTGTTCACTACAAAGACTTTTTACCTGCAAACGGTTCTGCTTACATACGCAGATATGTGTTTTCTAGAGATTATGCAAAAGTAATCCCTCTCAGTCATCACTTATGACCCACTAGTTGTTCGTGGCAGTGTATCTATCTACAGAAACTGTGCCCTCTGCTTACATTTTCTGACTTTCTTCCTATTTTCCTGTGTGGGGAAAGTTCATAGGAACAGCATCTTCATTAAAAACTTCATTTACATTCATAACTGCAGACAAATTGTTTAATAAAGAGTAATTAATATATATTACAACAGACAGATGTTTATTACCCTTTCTGGACAACTTCAGTACAATCTATACATGCAAACTTTATTCCCCTTAACTAAATCTAATTTAGCAACTGTATTGTTTTCTTTAAACATTTGTATTATGTAAAAAAAAGTTATATATTTTTTATTCCCCTTAACTAATTATTTAACTTTTTTTGTTTACATATGCATGACTTTAAAAAAAAATAATATATACATATATATTATTTTTTTTATTTTAGATTTAGATTTGTATTCCCCTTCACTAAGTATTTTGTAACATTAACTGCATACTTTTTTTCAACATTTGAATTATTTTTAAAAATATTTTGTGACTTGGTGACATTATTTATGCATTTATTTTCTGCTATTTTTCAACAGCTTTATCACTCTGTAAAGAAATGTGAATTGCTCCTGTGTGAGATTCAGCTCCACAAATAAAAGTGACTTTATTTATGACTCCAAAGCCAGAGAGTCTTTAGATAGATAGAAAAAATAAACAGTTTAACATAAACACACTCCTCACTGGCGTAAATCTTTGCTTTTTACAAGCTACACAACTTGATCGCCTGATGCTGAAGGGTAAAATCACCAAAATAATAAACGTCACAAAGTTCAAAGACGCTGCAGTTGTTTGATGGAGAAAACACACTTAACGAAGTCTATTCATCAATCAAGCATCTGCTTCTGCCCAGTGGTGCGGTCAGGAGGAATCCCTGGCATGTGGAGTGTGGTTTTAAGGAGTGCTGGAAGCAGCCACCTCTTCACTCTTGCTCAACAACACAATGCTGTCGACTCCGAGTTGACTTTCTGGGATGGCTGTGTGAAAACCATGGAGACCCTGAGAGTCGACGGCATTCTCCTTTAATTAATCGGGGCGAGGTGAGATCAAACGGGCTGCACCACTCCCACGACAGGGTGGGGAGGAACACTTGAGCTGGGGGAATTTTACTGGTTATTGGGCTTTTTTGGAGCAGAAATGTTTGTTTCTTGTGCTAATAATTATGTTTTTGATTTTGATATTTTAATAATGTGATAAGTGATGATAACCAAGCACACGCATATCTGGGTCCGGCCCTCTCTTTATAAACAGAGGGCTTTATTAGTCCAGATGCACGCATTTAAAAGCTTGGGACTCTGCAGCGCAGTCTGTCAATTTCAACACCTGCGCTCCACTCCCTCATAAAAACCACCTCGTTTTTCTCCCGCGGGTGATTTAAGGGCATGTTAGACGCTATCACGTCCCCTCAGACTCCCACTGCAGGTTTCAGCGGCCTGCTGACATCACAGAGGTCATCTGTGTTTGTCGAGGGATCGCCGTCGTCATGGATTCACTTTGAGATGACCTCACGATTACTGTCAAGATGAATGATGAAAAATCAGAAATGCTGATCATGAAAGACGATAGAAGATCGATACATGAATAAACTGAAATGAAATGAATTGTTGTAAAATGTAATTTTACATTAATTTTGTGAGTGTGAGCCATTTTCAATTTTCTGCATTTTTTTTTAATGGATGCAAACTTCAAACTTCTCATGCAAGGTTCATCTGATTCGTTTCAGATTTGGGTAGTATAACCCTCCGACTAATATGATGCTAACTTGCAAAGGACTTGTCAATAGCTCGAACAGTGATGTCATAGGTCATGTTTATGGCCACTGAAAAATCTCTGGGTGGCACACCCTCTGACATAGAAACATAAATACCTCATTGGCTGCTGCTCTAAGAAGTGGTGCGTAATGTTTCTATAGAGTGGTGGAAGTATGGTGTTGAATTAAATGAAGTTGCATGAAATTTAAAGTAGCAGAAAATGCAAATATTCAAGTAAAGTGCCAGTACCTCAAAAAGGGGGCATTGTACTTGAATAAATGTACTTTGTTGCACTGCATCGCTGGATGTTGATTATTCATAAATCAGTTCCTGCGTGTCGCAGTGTTGTGGCTACTCAGAAGATTTCTGTTTTATCATAGAGCTGATCAGATTGCCACCAGTAACTGAAATGAATTCAAACAGATAACCACAATCATGTCCACTCTCTGATGCTTATAACAAACTAAACTGCATGAAAATCAGTTGAGAATTAAACGATTTACATGGATGAATCTGCCCCTGTGCTCCCTCCTGCTCTACAAACAGACCTTCAGCCCAGTGATGGATGAAACAGGCCTACCTCGGACTTAATCGGTTCAGAATCAAACGAATTACAGTCAATTTTGTTTTGAAATCTGCATCTCTCATTACACGTGTGTGTTTGTTTACTTGCGGATCTTAACCTCCCCAATATGACGTCCGTGCAGATGCTCATCATACCTACGTTTCTTTATCTATTGTCACACCATATTTGAGCGCCAACTAGCTCAACTAGAGCAGGAGCCCCATGTCCAAAGGCTGCAGCGGCCGCAGGTTCAATTCCATCCTAAACCCATTTGCCTCATGTCATCCCGTCTCTCTCTCTGCCCCCTTTCCTATATCTGTTGTGTCTAATAATAAAGGCTAAAAGCAAAGCCCCAAAATAATCTTTAAAAAAAGAAAATTGCAACCATTTGTCGTGGCTGGGTGTCGGCGCGGCCAGCAGGCTCCATACAGCCAAATGTACAGCAGAGTTGGGATAAAGAAACAGCCACAAGAGCTGATTTCAGATCATTTTGACACTAAAGTCACATCAGCTGTTCTGAAATCTGCTTGAATAGTATCATTATTACGCTGTATGTGAACAATTATTTCCATTATTGGAACAAATCAAAGCTGCAGTGACCTTTTCATTGCACCTCACATCCTACATTAACACCTGTGTGACTCTCTGTGAGACCGAGGATGTGTGCCTCCATTTCTCCTATATCAGCAGGCTTATGTGCCCGATATGTGCACTAAAACTTTAAATGAAAAACCTGTTGACACATCCGCGGGGACGAGAGGAGAGCTTGTGGGACTGCAGCTCTCTCTTCGGCTCAGCTGGCCCGATAGCTAACGGGCTGCCATGAGGTGTTTAATGGCAGCGTGAAGTTCCCACAGGGGGGACGGCTGCTGGGAACATGGATGAATCTGCCCCCCCGCGCTCCCTCCTGCTCTACAAACACAGCTTCAGCCCAGTGATGGATGAAACAGGCCGGAGCCTACCTCGGACTTATTTATGGGAGCAGAAAGCGCTCTCCCTCTCTGTCCGCGCAGTGAATGCCATTACATGGTGGGGGGAAAAAGACATCTGACATTGAAATGAACTGCACGCTTGTAACAGTTCTGCTGGAGATGGGAAGTGATTGCAGTTTGTAATATGGACAAACCAGAGGTGGAAGCGAGGCAGACCACCAGGTCTACCCTGAGCCGATCTGCTCTTCCAATCAAGTTCATCATCGTCCATTTGCTGATTCAGACCCCTGGAGGGGCTGTCAACCTGCAAAGTGGCACTTAGGCTCAATCCCAAGACACCCCTTGCCCCTAACCCGCTGTTTTGGAAGTCCACATGTAGGGGTAAACTGTCCTGACTGTTGGGATTAAGGGGCAGGGTGTGTTATATAAAAAACTGCTGGAGCAACAAAAGAAAATGACAAATGTATTTTCTTCGATAAGCCTTTAAAACCTGAGCAAACTAGACCTCTTAAAAAAAACATGAGAAAAAAGCAATGAGCAATTTCAGAGGAAATGATCCAAAACATTTGCAAGAAATTGGTAAAATGTTACAAAAAATACTTGAAAAGTAGCCACAAAAAAAGAAAAAAGACGTTTTTGGACCGGCCAGTGTAGATATTGGAGGTGTGCTGGTCCTGGGTGGATATTTAGTGCCTCAAACTTTGACCTGAGTCGTTTCAGATCTGGAGTCTGGTCACAGAGTCTGACGGGGGCTGGACTGTTGGCTGCAGCGAGGCTTTTTTAAGAGTGTCTGCATTGTTTTTTTTAACTTTAAAGGACTGCACAATAAGTGTCTCTTCACTCCTGGACTTCCCCTTCACTCAAAAACAAGTTTTGTTTTTAGCATTGCAGGGTGCAAACTTACAAAACATTTAATCAAAAAAGTATGATTGGAAGTGTAAATGGAACTGCGCTTGCTCATGTGTGTTTTCTTTTAGTTTCAGTTCAACACATCGATCCCGTTTCATCAGCCTCCAGACTGAATCTGAGACACACATCATTTAAAACGCAGAGATTGGAGGGAAAACACAGCGTCTGTTCTGGGTGATTAACTGTTGACACAATAGCAATCAGGTTTTATTTATCGTGAGCATTTCTGAGTATGCTTTGTTCTCGCCAACTTGCTGCGAAAATATGATCGATCATGTCGTAAAAACCTCATCCGCATTGATGCAGCCATTTTTCAAGAAGGTGTTTGGCCTTCCCGTCTGGCAGTTGTATGGCATTTGGCGTTGAGCTGGTGTTATTCAAATTTGTTGGAGAAAAAAATATTCTGTAAGCAAAATAGTGCAGAGACGTGCAAGTTTAGCTCCAAAGTCAATGATACGGTTTGAATTTTCCTTTTAAAATGTATTTTTTTTGTGATTGAGGCACCATGCACAGAAGCCTGAGATGGTTTTGTAATGCATTTAATTATCTATATTCTTCTAGGTCGCTTGTCCGCAAAAGGGCCCCGAGGCATCTGCTGGGTGAATCAACTCTCCTGCTGTCTAATTCCTCTTCAGCGGAGGTAGAAAACATACTGTTCGCTCTGCGTACCTTCCTGCTGGGTCAGATATGCTGACTAAGGCGCCGCGATAACGACATTAAACGGACCAAGGCCTCGCCAAGCAACAGTGAAATTCAGGCATGTGAATTTCGGCTGAACGAAACCGAGAAAGCCAGAAAAGAGGAGAAAGGAAATTGTCACCCTCTGTATTTTGTTAAAGCGATAGCAGCACATCATTGTGGATGAAAGGCCGTCAGTTATATATCATCATTATTATTATTTTTTGAGTCGTGTCCCAGACTTCCACTGATCTCGGTGAGAATCTGGAGACGATGCTGAATGTTTTAAAGGGAAAAAGTTCTCCGCAGATACACAGATGGTAGACTGTGAATCATAAAAAGAGACACTTTCTCATGAACAATTAGCCTTTGCTGCCATAACATTTATAATTCTGCCCACGCCCCAATATCACACTTCTGCTCTCACACACACTTCGCTGAGAACGACTGAGAAAAGTGTGATAGTCATGCCCAGCGATCAATCATGCTGTGGTTTATCGAGCAGAGTGAGAGCTGACAAGCACAAATTACAATTTTTCTAAGGAAAATATTACTTTATGGCTGTATGAGGGTTCATGGATCCTCCCATAATCATCTGTTTGACTAAAAAACACGAGGCCAGACACACAGACATTATTTATGACCGCACAGAAACAACATACTTTCAGGCGAGGGGGGATTTAAATTAAAGGCAACCATGCACTGCTGTCTGAAATAATCATTAGCAAATGTAAATCATAATCATAAATAAACTTAACAAATTGCCATTATTGTTACTACTGGTTCTAGTGTTACTGTGTACTGCGGTTCTGCATGTGGTTTGTACAAGTTACGTACCTCAGCATCACCCCAACCTGAAATTATCTAGATATTACTCGGAGGAGCTGCATGCGAGAGCACAAATGTCTGGATCGGTTTGATTGGACGTTAAACGGACTTTACTCTGCCAAAATACCTGATACAAAGTCCGTGTAATGTCTGATTGAACCCACGTGTGAACAGAGATGGTCATTGTCCGGAGAATTCACAGTGACAGAGTGGGCGTGTTGATGATGTCGATGATGTACAAAACAAAAATTCAGTGGTTTAAGAACAAGAAAAGTAGCACAAAGACTTGAAATATGAGGAGATTCAGGAACTTCTGTCTGTGAGGGCACAAGCCAAAAAGTCACAAAAAAGTCCTAAAAAAGGACATGAAAAAACTCTTAAAAAGTCATAGTATAATATTTTATTTAAACAAAGTCAGAAAAGTCCATAAAAAGTCATGTATGGTATATTATTAAAAAGTCATTAAAGCCACTGAAAAGTGATAAAAAGTCATAGTATGCATGCCATAAAAAGTAAAAAAAAAAAAGTCATACTATTGTATGTCATAAAGAAGTTAAAAAAAAGTAAATCAGTAAAAAATCATAAAAAAGTCATAGTATAGTGTGTCATAGTAAGGTCATTAAATTCATTGTATTGTATATTGTAAAAAACAAGTTATAGTGTTGTGCATTGTAAAAATGTCATAAAAAGTCATCAAAAAAGTCTTAAAAGGGAAAGGAAAGAGACATAAAAAAGTCACAGTATAGAATATCAGAAAAAATATTAAAAAATGTTCTCAGAAAACGTGGACTGAAAACAGCCTCTCGCAATGTTAAACAGGTGATTACGTCCCTCCTTTCAGGGACCTTCTTTGCAGTTTGGGTCAGGACTGGGACACGTACAGTTCCAGAGGCTCTTTGACATCTGATAAGGGCTGCAGATTTGAATTGATCCCGATCTTAAACTCTCCTAAGCTGGGGGAGATTTTGGAGATATCTGCCTCAGCCTCTCCTGGGTCGCGCACCCACAGCAACACGGATAGGAAGCAATTTCCTCTGTACTTGGAGCTGATTGCATTGGGCTGGTCCAAGGAGGTCAGAATTACAAAAAAAAGAAAAAAAACCTGACGGCTGATTAATCAGCACCGGGCCTCAAAAATAAAACAGCTTCCATGTGGGGAAAAATCTGAATTTACTTGCTTTTTGTATCCATGTGTGTTTTACAGGAGTTTTATCAAGGTCAGGGTGAAAGATGCAGCGCTGTAACGCTACACTAGTGCCCTAAAATAACCTCCGCAGCTGAGGAACTATGACATAAACATACAAACAAGCACAAAGGCACCGGGCTGTCTGTGGAAGTAGCCATGAACCCTCAGGGACAAAACTCCAAGTTTGTTGTTCTGGGAAGGAGAATACGCCACTGTTTACTTCTCAATCCTGCACGGTCTATTTTGCAATGCCAGTGAGCTGAGCGTGGTGTCTGTGGTTTTTAAAGATACACCAGACATCCTCCTCCAGGAAAAGTAGGGCCACTCACTAAGGGACTGTTCTCTAATTATGACGAGAAAGAGGGTGGTGCAAAAAGGGGAAGGCATGTCGAATATTTTTTTAAGCAAGTTATGTTTTTTTATTTTTTGGCTTGTGGGGGTATAAATGGCTGTATGTTGTTTTTATTTTGCAGATTGATCTCTTTTTTTGTTATTTTATTTATTTTTAAAAGAAAATGTGCAAAACTGCCAAAATTACACCATTTATCATTGCAAGAAACTGTCAAAACAGAATTAATTTTTTTAAAAATGACATAACAAAATCTGCAATTAAAATAGAGATTTTCCATTAAAATCAGTTTGAAAAAAAATAATTAATTGCACTATAACCTGTGACTGTAACGGCCATGTAACTGTATGTCAAGGAAGTAACTTTTCTTCATGCGGCGCAATTTTTTGGTTTATGGTTCTACGGTTGTGTGTATTTTCGTAGAATATCGTAAGACCCGTTCTATAAGGATACGTTGTATGGCTAACATGTTAGAAAGAGGATAAAAATGAACACAAGCTGGTTTAAAAGACTGAATAACATGTTTTTCAAATGAAGGCTGACAGAAGAAAACCACAAACGGCATGTTCGAGAAGTTTCAGCCGCTACGACAATTCCCATTTCGCCGTTTGACGTCCACACATGTAATTGGTTTGCTTAAATCCGAACGAAATGAGCTGACTCACTTCACGCCTCACTGTCAACTGGTCACTTTCCAAAGACAGTGACCCGAGTCTTGACAAGCCCGGCCCTCCCTCCGTCTCAGGGTGGAGCGCACAAAATGACTTTACCGTGATTTTCTTCTCATCATGTCTAAAATATGTCTGTTTCACTCTGTGGCACTCAGGAGTTCCTATCAGCGGCCATGTCATCTCCAGATGGTGTTGGAGCAAACTTACTGAGTAATGGACCGAGTTGTCTCTTCAATTTTAACCGTTTTGTACAAGCACACTGGCACACAGGCGGGAACACACCCTGAAAACAAGACCACATGGAAACCACATGGGAAACTCGCACACAGGCGAAAAAAAAACCCTACTTGAGCTACAGCATGTTTTCAATAATTCAACAAGCATTTCTGAAAAATAAAAAATGAGAAGAGAGGTCGTTAAATCTCGCCTTGCCTTTAACCCTGTGAAACTTGAGCGAATTGGCTTTATATCGTGCAAAAACGTGGGGAGAAGGCAATGAGCAACTTAACAAGACATAGCCCGAAAATTAGCAAGAAATTAACAAAAACATTACAGGAAAATTACCTAAAAATGAACAGAAAAAAAACCAAACAAGAAAATGACCTGAAAATAAGCTCAAAAAAGTAAAAAAACAAAATAAATAAAAAAAATAAATAAAATCAAGAAAATGACCTGAAAGTAAGGTTAAAAAAAGTTTTTAAAAAATAAATAAATAAATAAATAAATAAATAAATAAATAAAAACAAGAAAATGACCTGAGAGTGAGGTTAAAAAAAGTAAAAAAAAAAAAAAAAAAAAACATAACCAAGAAGAAAATGACCTAAAGGTTTAATAAAAAAAGAAAAGGAGGAAAAAAATATATGAACATATTAACAATATAACATATATTTTCAAATAGATTTTTTTCTGTAACATAATTTTAAACATATTATTATAATGATAATAAAAAAATGTTTTCTGGACATTTTCCCCTATTTTTTCTGATTTCTCCACTTTTTTCTAAAATAACTTTTTAAACCCTTTTTTGTCACTCTTTACCCATTTCTTGTTTCTTCCCAAGTTGTTCATTGCCCCCCCCCCCCCCCCCCCCCCCCCCCCTACATTTTCAAAAGAAATCAAACCAATTTGCTCAGGTTTCAAAGGGTTAAATAGATTGTGAAAGGCATCTGGATGCAGCACACGAATGTCTATCCGGGTTTTGAGGGGTTTAAGACGCGCAGAAGCAATTAAATCTGCCACGGATGATTTTTAAACGGGAGCAAAGTATTTGTGTGGGTGGTAGACATGGCAGGTCGGGGATTATGCAGCCCATGAGAAACAGATTTATGACAGGCAGTAGTCAGTCTCTAACCAAAACCTCCCCTCGCATTTTGAGAGAAACACAGAGTGAATCAAACCACTTCTCTTGATGTCATCATCGCTAACCACAATGGTGCTGATTGTATTAACGTAGCGGTGCCAGCCAGACCGTGACTGGCGAACCGTCCCTCCCTTCCCCTCCACTCATAAGTCTCTTTATAATGATCATGACAAAGCTCTCTGGACAGGAGCGATGACAGCAGCATCTTTGTCCTGTTTAAATTAAACTCATTTCTGTGCCGTTATATCACTGCTCTGGCTGCTCTGGCTCTGCTGCTCAATCCCCTTAGGGACTGTTCTTTATTTATCCAAGTCAGGGGGGGTGTCTGTAGTGTGACTTCGTTTTATGTTTTTTATTTTGACCCTCCCCAAAGCTACAAATAATTTTCCTTAAGCCTCCCTAAGTGACTTGGGGGAAATGCACGACCCACCCTCCACCTTATTAGATTTTTAAAACTTTAAAACCATTTTATGGAAGAGTAGAACTGCCAGGCCAGAAAATAAATTTAAATTAAAAAAATAGAAATGCCGCCGCGTGGTTGATCGGCTCCAAAAAACAGTCACTTAAAGTTTATATCCAAGTCTCTGAAATTATTGATGCATCAAACGCATCTATGCAGTCAGCACAGTTTCAAGGTGGACACTCATGGCTCTTGAGTTATGGACAAAAACATGTTTTACGAGGTCACCATGACCTTGACCTTTGACCTTCAACCACCATATTCTAATCAGTTTATTGTTGAGCGCAAATGGACATTTGTGTCAAATTTGAGGAAACTTGAGGCCATCTTCAGATATTGTGTTCACAAGAATGAGACGTATGCAAGTCACTTTGACCTTGACCTTTAACCACAAAAATGTAATCAGCACAGTTTCAAGGTGGACACTCATGGCTCTTGAGTTATGGACAAAAACATGTTTTGTGAGGTCACCATGACCTTGACCTTTGACCTTAAACCACCATTTTCTAATCAATTAATTGTTGAGCGCAAGTGGACGTTTGTGTCAAATTTGAGGAAACTCCCTCAAGGCCATCTTCAGATATTGTGTCCACAAGATTTAGATGTATGCAAGGTCCCTCTGACCTTGACCTTTAACCACAAAAATGTAATCAGCACAGTTTCAAGGTGGACACTCATGGCTCTTGAGTTATGGACAAAAACATGATTTATGAGGTCACAATGCCCTGACCTTGACCTTAAACCACCATATTCTAATCAGTTAATTGTTGAGTGCAAGTGGACGTTTGTGTCTAATTTGAGGAAACTCCCATTAGACCATCTTCAGATATTGTGTCCACAAGATTTAGATGTATGCAAGGTCACTTTAACCTTGACCTTTAACCACCCAAATGTAATCAGCTAGTCTTTGAGTCTACTCGAACATTGTGCCAAACTTGAAGGAATTTCCTCAAAGGTGTTCTCGGGATGTTGCGTTTACAAGAATGAGAGAGTGACCTTGAACGCTGACTGCCAAAATCTAATGAACTCATCCTTGAGTACAAGTGAAAGTTTGTGCGAAATTCGAAGAAATTCCCTCAAGGTGATCTTGAGATATGGTGGTCAGAAAAAAAAAGTGCAGAAAAAAATACATATATTAAAGCTTTCGAAGAGAGCCATTTCCTCAATTTTCTATCTGTTTTCTCTAAATTGTTTCCTCCTGCTGTAAGATACATCTGATCGAACAGTGACTTGCCTCTTTTGTCGAGCTGTGACGTTTTGGGGGCAAAAGTCTCGAACTGATGTGAAATTATATTGTTAAAGGCAGCAAAAAAAACCCAGACAATATTATATTGTTCTTTGAAAAACTACCATCCTTATGTTAACTTATGAAGTTAGCCACATATAATGTTAGGCTCTTTTCCAAGGCTGCGTTCTAAGTTATTAGTTATTATAAATGTTAATAGCATTTTAATGTATTTTCCTATTTCAGCAAAAGAACCCAGAAGGATGTCTGTACTGCCAGGAGGAAATATCTTTGTTGTATATCCTTATTCATGCTTTTAAAATTAGATTTGCTTTTTCACAGTTTTACGTGAATGACATAACAGTTTATAACTCGTCAAACGTAGGCAGACGTCTAAATTGCTTTTGTATGTACAGAATTTGACCTTTGCTTATGTCAGCTGTCCTTGAGTTGTCAGTTTCATTGACCTCAAGATAATTACTGAGAGACAGTTTGTGTAAACTCTCGATACTACACGTGTTTGAGTGGCCTTTACGTGCCCCCTCAGGCACACACAAAATTATACACATACCACTATTTCCATGTCTACTTCATCACTATATAGCAGGTAAATCTGCAGAGAACGACATGCGAGGACTTCCATGAAGTTGTGATGTTACCATGATGTAACCATACGCAAGTAAATAAGAGACTCAAGTATTTTTTTACTTTGAATTTGAACAGCTACGAAATAAAAATATTTTAAAAATATTAATATTTAACCACCATCACTTCAAAAACCAAAAAAAACAAAACAAAAACCAAAAACAATCAAGACCAATGAAATGAGCAACCTGAATCTATTTGTTCACACAATAAGTTAAGTTATTAAGTTCTGAACATTTGAAAAAAAAAAATAAAAATAAAAAATATAAAATTAAATTAAATTAAAAATTAAATTAAATTAAATTAAATTAAATTAAATTAAATTAAATTAAATTAAAATTAAATTAAATCATGTTATATCATATTTACATTATATTAGCCAAAATTTTTATATTTAAAATTAAAAAATGTCTCTTATTTTGCTTACACACACACACACACACACGCACACATGCACTAATATATTAAATAAAGGTTGAAACTGCTGTTACAGTGTTACAGTCATTCCTCAGCTGCAGTTATGTTGCAGAAATGCCTAAAATATAGATGTAAAAGACCCGAAAACACTGACCAATCAGAGCAGACTGGGCTATTCGGGAGGAGGGATTAAAGAGCTAGGTGCTAAAACTGAGTATTTCAGACAGAGGGTGAATCCAGGTGTATTCAGGCAGTCGGCATGAGAGAAATAAAGTGTAACTTGACCATTAAAGCATGAAAACATGTTCTAGAAGAAACGCAAAACACAAAATATAAACCTGAAAATGATTATAATATGGGACCTTTAAGTGTCTGACTGTGCAGGCGAGACATAACAAGTTACTCAGCACTTTTTTAATCTCAGAGCCGAAGCGTCTCATACATTTCCACGGGACACAAAGTCCATAAGGTGCTGATTAAGCAAGGAAATGCATTCTGCCTCCACAACCTTGGGGCTTGCTGCGGTTGTTTAGAATTGTTTGTTGACAGCGCTGTTTCCTATCCTCTGCACCTCCTGTTGTCCTGAGCACATATGCTTGGCTCGCCGCGCTACATGCTTGGCCTCGGCTGACAGAGCGGGGCTTACATGGCTCAGCTGAAGCCCCCTGACCCGTGTGGTGCTACTGTCCATCTCTGGAAAAGTGTCACCGACTTCTCGAGTCTGCCTCGTCATCGGGTTTTAGATTCGGCGAATAACAGCAGTTTGGATGCTGAAGTTTAACATCGGAGGACGCGTTAGGTCCCGCCTGTGTCCTGACCTCGGCTTCTCTTTTCCCTGCTGAGAATTACACTCACAGCCTGCAGGAAACACTATCCACCTTCCAAAGCCTGCGTCGTTTGAGGAACACAAAATTAGCTGAACTTTTCCTCGTTCCTTTTAGGCCGCCAGACATGTCTTCTGGTTTCCATTTGTTTTAAGCTATTAGCGCTCATGACCTGATAAGGGAGTGGTTGGAGGAGCGCAAACATCCGTCTCCGACTACATCCGTCATCGTCCACATGTGTTTGACTTAAGCAATAATATCCGCTCCTGGAAAAGTTTGACTCGAAGGGCCTCGGAGGTGAAACTACCGAGGCATTTATGTAATCCTTGACGAAAAAATTATGTGTTCTGGTGAGTTCGGTAAATATATTCCATCTCAATAAACGTCTTGGACAAGCTACAAGATTGTTAAGCAATTGGCGGGCGGCTGACCAGAAACACAACACTTTAAAGACTTTTATTGGGGTTAGTTTTTGGCATGTGAGAGAAAGTGCTTCACATGCTATGAATGTCACCTCAAGTCAGTTTCCACTGGTGTTTTCTTTGCTTTTGTGACACGGATACCACTGGCAAAAACACACATCAGTCAGGGAGCGCCTTATTTGCAGATGATATACAATCTATTTTATTTAACTGTCTCCTCTGCGTTTGGCAGGACATCAGTTAGGTCTGTGTTGACAGTGCTTAAGCCATTCAAGTGGCTTCCCTTCTAGACAACTCTCTGGCTGCACGCTAAACAATAAGCTCCGCGCTGCACAGAGCTGAAATTAGATATTTCACCGTTCATTATGGGAGTTCAAAGGGAGGAACAGAAACATGCAACATCTATTCCACGTAGGTCTTTTTCTTCGGTCGGCAGAGTTAAAATGAAGACGTGGCGGGAGGAGATCAGATGCGCTGAGAGCAGGACGAAGCTCTGCTGGTAAACCGTGATTATCTTATGCCTACTAAACACTTAAGGACCTCGAAGAGACTTTTAACCCTTTGAAACCTGAGAAAATAGGCTTGATTTCTTTTAATAACATGGAAAAAGGCAATATTAATCTGGATCCACCTTAAACCCTCTTGAACAACGACTACTGAAGGAATTTTAACCGGGAGAAGTTTCAGCTGGATGAAAATCTGCAATCTCACCACTAGATGCCACTAACATCCAACCTCAGTTAACAGCCCTGGATTTTATTTGTTTAATTTGTTTAACTCAACAGGCGTATACAGGCATCTCTGCTCAGCAAAGATGGGAAAATACAGCCAAAATATTTAATTAACCCTTGAAAACTGGGAAAATGGATTTTTTAAAAAATAATTACTTTCAAAAACATGGGAAGAAGGTAATGAGATACAAAAGAAGAAATGGCGCAGAAATTAGCAAGAAATCTATTTTTAGAAGTACAGTAGAAATACCTGAAAATTTGCCAAACAACCTAAACAAAAAAAAAGAAAAAAAAAACGAGAAAGGAAAAAATGCTAACAATTATTATTATATAAAATAATTTTAAATATGTAATTATTAATATGATTCAGTTCACATTTTTCCTTAGCTTTAAAAATATAGTCTTCAGCAGTTTAATAGTATAACCTCTGTGTTTGCGTCTTTCTTGGTTACTCTGCCGGTAATACCGGTTTTCGTTGGTGCTCGCGGTGTCAAATTAACTGAACGATTGAATGTTCATATTCATCCACAGTGCATGGGAACCAGACTTCTGACTGAGACAAGCGCGTATTTGTCAAAATGTGTCGCCACACCGGGTTAGCAAAAGAGACTGGGGGTTTAATTGGGACTTTTATTTGAAGTTTTATGGTAAATCGTACACACTATATCTTTAAGACAGCTCGGATTTAGTTTTCCGACCGCCTTACGATCATGGTAGCACGCACAAACTCCAAGAGTACTGTCGTGATTTTATTCCGCCGCTGGAAGTGTCAGTGAAAAGGCGGCTTAAAGAAACCGTCAGCTGAAAGGAAATGTACGCATGAAGTGTGACTGAAGGTGTTTTGAACACGGCGTAACTCTTTTCCTGCAGAGCAGTCCGATCGTTTCTTCTCCCACATTTGGACGCCAGTCATCATTTATTGTGGTCAGTGTGTCAGTTCTATAAATATTCCTTATAGAAACCATGAGTCAAGCAGGAACTGTTAGTGAACTCTTGGCGTCGTGTGTGTTGAGTCCTGTAACAGAGCAGGGACCCTCGGGGACTCCTGCACCTGGTATCCAAAACTTCATCGATGACACTCACGTCGGGGCCTGAGCAAAGTGTCGTAGACTTGTTACATTTGTTGGGAATAGATCATGCTCGACTTGTCGGGCCCCTCTCAGGTCTGCAAGGGTCACCTTCAGGTCGCCGTGTGTGCACGCAGTAACACGGGGCAGATGCTTTGTCAGCATCGATACGTTAAGGTGCTGTTTACGTGCAGCTCTGAAGCATGTGTGCTCGACTTTCTTGGGAAACTTCGTCCATGCAGTGGAGAGAAAGCATGGCATGTCTGTTCTCTCTTGGAAAACAGGGCTTGAAAATGACATAATGACTGCACATTATGGATGATGTAGTGAAACTCAATATCTACTGTTCTCCACTGGCACGACAAAAGACGAGCTCGCAGCCACAGTTGCCACAGTGATTTTCTGTTTTGTGTTTCAGTTTATTCGGAGCTGTGAGGGAGCTCTTGTCCCGGTGATTAAAAAATAACATTTGCAGATAAAACCCAGCATAAACACCTCATTTAGTCTGGTACCTTTTCTGCGCCTGGGTTGCATAACTCCCCATTTGACTGCGAGTCCGGAGCTTCAGCGAGCGCTGGCAGGGCTACAGTACGCTCCAGATATGACAGGCATCCACAGAGCGCTCAAATACAGCAGAGAGGGATGCATTTTGAACTCGCAAACACGCAGTGCATCAAGCTTGAAGCCTTAAGGGAAGAGAGGCGGAGAGCTGCTGAATGATGACCGTGGCTCAAATCCATCCTCATAAACAAAGAGAGGTTGGAGATCTCAAGAGTCAAGATTCCTTTTTTTCTTCTGCAAAGCCGAGCTCCCGACGGTGGCAAACCTCAGCTTCCTATTTGCCTGAATTTCTTTGCACAGACATCAGATTTCCCATGAATGCATGTGCAAATGCTCACTACCTCTTTACTGAAATTATATATTGAGCATTTCAAGCATAAAGACTGTCAAACAATTCATTTTTTAAATCAAAATTAATTGCATAATTTCAGTACTTAATTGTGATTAATTGCATTTTTTTCAACACTGAAGGGCCGCTTTAATGTGACACTCGTATCAGTCTGAGCACAAAATGTGCTTTTTAAAATCAAGCTTTAAAAAAATATGATTTATTTTCTACTTTCATTGAGTTATTTTTTTAACCAGCATCAGTCCTAATTATATCATCAAATATTCATACATTTTCAGAATTTTAGCCCTTTAAATGGTCAGTTTTTGTTATGATGCAACTATGTCTTCAGCTGAAAAAACGCAAAATTCCAAGGCAAAAGCCCACGTGCCGCTCAGAAATAATCATTTCTGTGCTGGAAATTCCAAGATTAAACAAAAATACACAATCTTGCCAAAATGTACGCCATATGCACAAGCACAGCCAAAAATATTAACAAATGAAAATCTATTTAATTCAACATAGGTGTAGATTTCAGGGGCGACGCAGGGCACACCTCCCCCTTTTTCTCTTTCAAGAAGTAGAATTAGTGTCTCATGGTTAAAGGCCTCCAGTTGCATTTACAGTTTACATCCATGTCTGTAAAAAACATGGCTGCTTCCTTCGCACGCAACTCGCCGCCGCACAGAGGATCGACACAATCAGCACAGTTTCAAGATTAGTGTCACCAATTCAGTATCTGTCCAACTGTGTCTTCTCCTGTTCCTGAGTTATGATGTACAGTTATGGCCAGGAAAGTGTTTTTGCAGAACATTACGATGTGATAGTGAAGCTGACCTTTGACCTTTTGGGTATAAAATGTCACTTCATCATTTTATCCTGTAGGCCATTTACTGTTGATGTTACGGAACAGCGTGTCAATTCACGCCTGTTAAATGCATTGTGTCTTTTCAAAATACACAGCTTTGCTCGTCCGTTTCAAAATAAACTTATGTCAGTTAAACACCTCAGATTTACATTTATGTCCTTGTGCAACACAAGCACATGAGCACATGAGGAAAAAACGTCATGGTTTGGCTCAACACTCATAGGGGAAGCAAACTGCAGACTCCTGGGTAAAAGTCCGGGGTTTGTTGGACCCATACACGTCCACTCCCACCGTCCTACAGGAAGTGTCCAGCTCCTTATATCACGTTGTGAACGACAGCGTTCAATTAGCTGTTTTTCTTGAGAAAATTAAATACAACAACCTTTTGTTTTCAAGTGATAACCTGTTGAATTATTTTTTTTAGTTGGCATAATTACTTTCTGATTTCAAAATAAGTGCATTAAAAAAGTATTAAGTTACGAGTAGAAGACTTTCATTCAAAACTTTTGAGTAAAAGTACAAAGTATTAGTACTAAAATACACTTAGTATCAAAAGTAAAAGAATAGCCCATTTCAGAATGATTTATGTAATTTTACTATAACTATTTATGCATTCATGTGTAATGTTAAAGCTGGTAAAGGTGGAGCTCAAATTTGTTATTTTATATACTGCTGGGAATCTTAATCTAAAAAAAACACATCGTAATTCAAATGTTGATTTGTATTTTGAATTAATAATCTGACTCTGCAAAGAAGCTGAAGCTGTCAAATAACTTTTTGAACTGAAAAGTACAATATTTCTTCACAAAATTTAGGTGAACAGGACAATAATGTAACATAGACGGAAAATACTCAAAACTGAAGGACAGTACCTGAAAACTGTATTTTGTTACAATCCACCACCACTTTCGGTTAAAACGTGTCATCACCCATTTATTAAAGTTCATGTAGTGGTTATAAACACTCCATGAAAGAATAATAACAAATACACCAGCTCTTTCAAATATATCTGCCTTTACTTTATTCATGTTCTGTACAGTATTTCATTTCCAAAGTCTCTATCATACTATATGACAATAATGGCTATCATTTACTACAAAAGGTTGCATAAATAATTTAAATGTGGAAATAAAAAATAAATATGCAGTTCATTCTTTATAATAGTCCTTCTTTTGTGTCTGTAGAAAACAACCCAGCCCCTCCCTGCTTCTCTTTACCAGCCCGTCAGGTGAGGGCGCCGCCGCAGTGAAACCACACAGGTATGATATGTACAATCACAGCTCTCAGATCACAGCGCAGTCGCCAGGAGAAAATGTTGTATGTTTGTGCAAACCACTAACATGTTACAGTTGTATGTTTCGTACATGTCATAAATCTTTCTGACAGAGTATATGAGACGCCTGCCAAGCTGCAGGCCACCGTCCAAGACCAACGGCAAACAAAACCGGTTGTGTTTTAGAAAAACATTGCTAAGTTTCCAGTGGAATTTAGACCACCAGTTTCTGTTATTTTACCAACTTATCGTTGTTTTTCCAGAAAGGATAGTGCCACAAAAAAACGTTTTGTTTTTGTCAAGACATCACTGCATTTCCAGCTAGAATAGTGCAACAAAAAGCAGTTCTTTTGTTAATGTAACATGAATGCATTTCCTGCTAGGATAGTGCCATGAAAAGCAGCTGTTTTTTTACCAAAAGACATCACTGCTTTCAGACTAGGATAATGTTACGAAAATGATTGTTTTTCCCAAAACAAAGCTGCTTTTCCTGCTGGAACAATGCCACAAAGAGTGTTTTTTTTAACAGTCACTGCTGCATTTCAAGCCAGAATAGTGCCACGAAAAGGGGGTTGTGTTCATAACAAGACATCACTGCATTTCTAGCCAGAATACCACCACAAATATTGTTTTTTGCAGAGACATCGCTGTATTTCAAGTCCATGCTAAGAAAAGCATTCCTTTTTTTCTCCGAGACATCCCTGCATTTCCACCGTGGATAGTGTCACAAAATGCAGCTGTTTATCAGAAACGCCGCTTGATTTCCAGCCAGAATGTTGGCATGAAAAGTGTGTGTTTTCTACAGACATCGCTGCATTTTCAGCTGTGATTGTGCCATGAAAAAGCAGTTGATTTTTACCGTAACTTAAAAGCAGTTGTTTTATACTGAGACATCGCTGCGTTTTTAATGGGTATAGTTCCACAAAAGTGTATGTTTTTAAGACTTGACTGCTTTTCCTAATGAGATTTTGCCACAAAAAATTGTTGTTTTAAACAGAGACATCACTGTGTTTCCAGCTGGAATAGTGACATTTTTTGTAACAGCTGCTTTTCCAGCCAGAATTGAGTTAGTTAGGTTTTTATTAAAAAAATATGATCTTTTTATGACAATAAACAGCTTAACCACAGCATTGTTAAAACATAACGAAATGTTAAGTTTCAATGTGTCTGATGCATAATGTACAACAGTAACATATCCGTGGTTTGCAGAAACGTACAATGCCAACCTTTTTTTCTGGCGACTGAGTTGCAGCTTACTCGACAAACCCTTTCCAGTTGCTATTTCAAAACATACAATCGGGAAAAGATGCAAACATTGTCAACACAGTCTAGACAACCAAAAAAATAATCAGGAAGCAATATGAGCGGACAATATGCGGAAACATTGTGATATTCTTCATGAAGTACACAGTCCCATTTCGGAGGAAGGAGGTTGTGTTGTCTGCAGATTCAGTCTATACAATGATAAAAACTGTTTCCATTATGTTATTCTTATTCCTATGTTTCCTGTTTGAGCTATTTACAGAGTGGGAGCAGAGAGGGAGTGGAAGTGTCTCGAACACAGCGGATGGATTCTGGCTTCGGACGGTCGATCGCTGCTCTGTTTGCAAAAGAATTCGGGTGTGGGCGTGCTGCTGGAGCGCTCTGCCCCTAGGTAACAACACAACCACGCTCAATTTTCTGATGCCTCCTACACACATGTGCACTTTTTTCTGTCCAGCAAACAGGAACTGTCTAGAGGAAATGGCTTTTTATGACTCAAATAACACAGGAATGAGCTCATTTAGTAATTAAGAGGAGTCACAGGAGTGCCCAGTGCCCCCGTGGTGTCAAAACTGCTTCTCCGCTCCGTTTCTCCGTCTCTTTGTATCTAGTTGTGGGAACGGCTGTAACTGACAGGCCTGGCCGGGGCTGCAGAGCTCTGTGGGGCTGTCCTGATGAGCGAGGCCTTTAGTGTGCTGTCAGAGCGCTGCCTGGACCGCCGCACAGGCCAAACCCTGTCAACATCCCACCGTCAGAGCCCCCAGAGCTGCCACCATCTCCTCCACACACACACGGCCAAAAGGAGATGGATTACAACCACTTTGGAGCGAAGATACACCTTTTCAGCCTTAAACAGAGGATGTGTTGTGGCGTAGCTCTGCATCCGCTGGATGTTTGTACAGATGGGCTCGAAGCCTCGGGGAGGACTTCTCATTAAATGGAATCTGTTTGCGTGGAGGACAAGCCCGGGGAGGTTTGGAGCTGTTGGGGTGATCAGATACTTGTTTCGTATTATCTGACGTGGTGCTACATCTCCGGACCAGTCACAGACTCATTCTGTCATGCAAATAAGCAGCAAAGTTCACAAATATGCTGAACAAGTGGCTGAAAAATAAAAGACTGATGACGTAAAACCAGCCCATTAGCTTATGAATTTGCTCTCTTTGTAATTTCTTTTGCGCCTCCTCCCTATCTGAAGGAGACGTGTGTTGTGTAACGTGTGTGTGAGTGTGCTTTGGTGTCCTGAAGAGGAACATCAGTACGAGTTGCCCAAGAGTGCCGGCGTGTTGTTCTTGTTTCTGTCCTGAGGCAAACGACTGTGCTTCTTGTTGTTTCGCGTCTTCGGCACCTCCTTGGCCTCTGATTGGTTGTGGTGGGGCCTGAAGCGCTTGCACTTGCAGGAGGTGACCACGCGGATTTTGTAAGTCCGAGTGTTGCCGTTGGGACACTGCAGCTGCACCCTCCTTGTCCGGGAGTGGGCCGGGATGCAGCGGTAGTCCGTGGCACTGCCCCTCCACCACTTGCCGCGGCCGATGGAGTTGGGCATGAGGTGTGACGGCATGCACTGGCCCGAGCACACCAGCTCTTTGACGGGCTTGGCACTGCGGCAAGACCCGTCGGTGATGTAACGGGTGGAACGCAGCTCCCGACAGCTCAGCTCCGAGGCACCTGGGACGAAGAGCAGAATATCACAGTTACACTCGTGGCCGCGGACCAAAACAAACACTTTGAAGTGCCGCATGCTGGAACGCATGCTCTGCAGGTTAACCGCCTCGATGCTGCAGCTGCGTCTGATTCCAGTGTGTGCAAATTCCTCTGACAGTGTTTATCTCTACATGAAAACAACACAAGCCAGATACAAACTGTATTTCATTTTAATCCTGGCATGATATGAGACCAACTTAACTTGAGTTTTTATGTTTCTGTCAAATTTCACTTTTACTCGGCCACATTTCCTCTGAGCATTTTAGTTACTCTGTAAAAAAGAAGACCTTCGTTTTTCTTCAGATAGAGATAGATCTCTATCTATCTATCTATCAATCTATCTAAAACTTAGTCATTCTCAAAACTCTGACTGCTTGCTTTTTTAAAACCAGCATGTACTTGCACTTTCAATACTTGCATATGATTAATATAATTAAATTACTTTTGATACTTAAATACAATAAATATCAGATACTTAATGACTTACTTAATTCCAGTAATATTCTAATAGGTGACTGTAACTTCTGCTAAACTCCTTTTCTGGTAGGATATCTGTAATTTTAATCAAGTATGGCTTTCAGGTGCTTCACCCACCACTGCAAAAATGCACTTTTACAAATTTAGGGTTTCTCACACATTCATTTATTTGTGGCGGCCTGCGACGGTTAAAAGTTATTTAGTTATTGTGCTGATGGGAGTAAACAAGTCTTTCAGTATTTTGTATTCTTTATTTTATTTTTCATTTCATATAAACCATCTTTAAGTACCTAGAAAAGTGCTATATAAACATGGGGATGTGTGTTCGGATTCATGTGAATTCTGAGTCATTTTAGGGCACGTCCTCACTGTGTTTCTTTTTCTAACCCTAACCATAGTAATTTTTATTGCCTAAACCTAACCTCCGTAACTGTGCATAAATTACATCATTTGTAGGGTTCTAATTCGTGTGATATCATACGAACTGTTTCGCGTGCATTTTCATAGGATCTCATACGAGTTCCATGAAAATCCGTTGACTCTGGGCACAGATGGAGCAGCAGAATGTCAGGCGCAGCGAAAGTGAAACATAACTGCTCATTCTTCTGCGTCTAAAACTTTGCAGCAGTTGTTCCTCTCATCCATCGATCTGATTAACTCTGAACTGATCGAAAGATCAATTATCCCAACCCACTGTCATCTCAAGTCACCACATGTTGCCGCTTTGCAGTGGACTTTGGCGTCTACACATTACACTATAGGTATCCTTCTGCGTCTGCTGTTGATGTTTCGGGATGTTGTTACCGTGATGTCAACGAAAGCACATGGTGGGATTATGCAGCACGTGGTTATGTTTAAGCAACAAAGGCACATGGCAACCAGCGCCAGGACGTCAACAAACGCACATGCTGGCACGGATGGTTAGGATTATGGGACAGAGGCACAAAAACATCTCATTCAGACAGGAAGCAAACACCAGAGTCCTGAATGAAAGTCTGGGGTTTGTTGGACCCATACACTTTTGTGCTCCTTATATTACGTCCATACCATTCTTCGCTGATGACAAATTATGCGGATGCGAAAGGTGGCTTTTGGTGTCGGGATCTTACATCAAAATCACTGCAAAAGCAGCAGTATTTGATGACTTTGGACTAAGAACGGGCTGAATTATCCACCCTGAGACTCAAACTCCTCAAACTGGAGAATAAAAGAGCTCACGGAGAGCTGCGCCTATGCTGCATTCACGGACCCACAAAAACCTCTGAATGAAGAGAGGGGACACAAATAAATATAAACGGACACACAGGCATTTAAAAGAAAGAGAAAAAAAGGAAAATTTGATGTCGCCCGCTCCGTCGTCAGCTACCGCCACACATAAACTCTAATTCTGTGGGAAACGCGGAAATTCAACTGAACAATTTGTACATTTAAGTAAAGACTTGAGAGATCATATCAGAGTTTCTAAACTTGATTCATGGTGCGATCATTAGCTGACGACGGCGCTCGACAAAGAGATCCAGCTGGCAGCAATCAGCTGATAGCAAATCCAGACCAGAGGGCCATTAAACAGCTCAATCAAACCTAATGGAGGTTTGTGCTGGAAGAAAAACGCTGGCATACAGCGTCGGCCCTCGGGGAAACGTATGTGGTGATGGAGGAGTAAATAGCTGTCTGGATATTTTAACGCAACCGTACAGTTTTGAACAAACTGGACATCTGCCAGACTGATTTGAGACGCTCAGCCTGTAATCCAACGCAGCTTTTTAACAGCCGCACGCATGAGTTATTGTGTTTTTTTACAAGCAGTGTGTAAAAAAAGGGGCAAAGGAACAGTCGGTTAAGAAATGATACACTCAGGGAGGGATCTGTTTTCCTCTGTGGCTTTCTTTGCAAAAAAAAGGGCTGAACAAAGGATTTATGTGAGGTGACTTCCTTTTTTTTCTCTCCCCATGAGAACTTGATCTTGTGTTATTCTGTGGCCGCCGCCGAAGGGACCACAATGCCTCCGCTGGGCAGCGGTTTGTGCAAATTACCAGCAGAAAGTCAGGTTGTCTTGTTCAGTGAGTTGTAATCCAGTCTCACTGTGTCTTTTCCACTACATTTCCTGTTCTGCGCTTCACTGTCAGCCTGAAAAAATCATTACTAATGACGGTGGCCCTGCACACTAGACTACTGTACGGTTGCGTGCGGCGTTCTTCTCCCCCGGTGGTGGGAGACGAGCCCTGGGAGAGGACTGGAGGGCGGCCAGGCAGCGGTTAAAGCCTCTGCTGTGACCCCACAGGGAGCATGAGCAGGACGACCCGGGACAAAAGCTGAGAGATGGATGAAGAAAATAATCCAGGAGATTTCGTCTCCCCGCATGAACCTCAACACATATGCTGCTTATCCGTATGAAAACAAGCTTTTTCAACTTTTATTTTTTGGAGGGGGAGAAAATTTGCACCATCTTTCTTAACGCGTGTTGACAAAAATCACACAAACACATCTTGACTTGCAAATCTCCCTTTGGTCAGCCCTTCTCCTAATCCAGCCAGTCATCTTCTCCTCCTCGAGAGCTCTTGATTAAACAAAATCGGTGAGAATTTTGCACCACCCATGTTGAATCCATGACATTACTCTGCACGCACCGCTCCATCGCCACAGGTGGGAATCATTCTCAAAAGGCAGTGTTGCATTTAAAAAGCAATTTCCACAAAAAAAGAAAGACACATCCCCTGAAGAACAAACTGCAGGGTTTGGTGGACATGTTGTTGCAATCAAATGGTTATAGCGTAAGTAGAGCTTGACTAATAGTATAAAGAGAGGAGGAAATAACCTGGAAGACAACGTGAAAAGAGCCCTGATGTGTCTCTGAATGCTCCGCTTCAGATTGTGTTGTAGGGAAAGAAACCGCAAGAATGCGTGCCGTTCTCGCCACTCTCGACTCTGGCAGCTGATTAAGTGAGAAAACAACCCTTCCCACACAGACGAGCTGCTCTTAATCAGGAAATCAGTGTGAGAATGAAGTTAAGCGAAGGCAGGTTGTCTTTGTGTGTTTTTTAAGGTCAGATCTACTGATGTGACCACAAGATGTGTGCCTGAAACACATTTAAAATTAATTAAATTAATAATAAATTTAAATTAGATTAAATAATCTCTAAAGAATTTTTATCACAGATTAATTCTCAAAAAATGCCAATCAAGTCTAATTAAACAATTTACAGTAAAAATGTCAAATTCAATAACAGGAAAATCTGTCAAATTTATCCTCCCTCTCTCTCTCCCTCCTTTTTTGAGGCATTAAATTAAGATTTAAGATTTAAGACCAGTCTGAACCACATATTTCTTTAATGTCCAAAATAAAATAAGTAAAAATAATCCACTGATTTTATCACATTCTTAAAAAATGCCAATCAAGTCTAATTAAACATTTTTTTAACCCCATTTTTTATATTGAAAAATAAAATAAAAATAATTAAAATAATACAAAACGACCATTTATAATATTAATGATAAGAAGAAGACATTTAATTAAAAAAAAATACTTTCAAGCTCTCCTGCTTTTGCTCATTTTCATGCAGTGGCTTACAATGTGAGAAGACCAGCAACCATACCTCATATACAGCCTAAATTTATAACTTCATATGTATAATACAAAGGCATACACACAGCAAACATATTTTATATCAGTTTCCTCAATTTTACGCACGAGGCCTCAAATAAGACATCAAATTAATACAAATAAAATAATTTAAATATTGCACAAAATTAGGTATAAGGTCTCAAAGTTGTTTCGTTCAAAATAACCTCAAAAGAACGGCATAAATTTCATTTTTTCAATATATAAAAGTTGAATGAGTACTTACTGTAGGAGACTGTGTTGGCCGTCCTCCCGCCGTTTTTCGCCCTGTTATTCATAGTGTTGCTGTTGTTGTTGGACGCCGTTAGTATCGCCTCGTGAGGTGTCCGTGAATTCTCCCGGTATTCCGGTAAAATCTCCGTGGCGTCGTTTTTTAGTACCTTCCATCCCCGGACGGCGGTGCAGCATCCCTGGAGCAGCAGCAGCACCGAGCTGGAGACGAGGAGAGCCAGAGACACCTGCATGCTGCTCGGTCTGGAGGTCTGCGGTGGGAATGAGGCGAGAGACGCACGAGGAGGATAATAAAACACACGCGCGCGCGCGAGAAAGAGAGAGAGAGAGAATGTGCGTGCGTGTGTGTGTGTGTGTGTGTGTGTGTGTGTGTGTGTTTCAGAGAGAGAGAGAGAGAGAGAGAGAGATGCCCGCTTGGACAAGTTGGTCAGGTCCACCCTCAGCGCGCGCGGTATTTAAGCCCACGCAAGTTCTCGTCAAAGATGATAATTAAGCGCTTACACTGAGTGGGAGGGTCCAACCTAGGAGAGAAGTTCATTCAGAAACTAGCAGAGGAGAGGGGAGGGGATGTGCAAGGAGGAGAGGAGAGGAGAGGAAGGGAGGGGGGTGGAGGTGAGGAGGAATGAGAGGAGGAGAAAGGAGAGAAGGAGAAGAAGAGGATAAAATAAGGGAGAAAAGAGGGATAGTTGAGAAAAAGAGGAGGAAGAGGAGCGAGGGAGTAAAATATATGAGGAGAAACAAGATAAAGGAGACAAAGAAGAGAGGAGAAAATACAGGAGAGCAGGAGAAAAGGGGGAGAGGATAAAATTAAGGGGAAAAGGAAGAGTAGAAAAGAGGAGGGAGAAAAAGATGATAGAGGTGAGGGGCAAGAGAAAAGAGGAGAGAGAAAAGGAAAGGGACAAGAGGAAAGTGGGAGAAAAGGAGAGGGGGAGGGAGAAAAGAGGAGAGGAAGATAGAGATGGGGAAGAAAAAGGGGGGTAAAAAAAGGAGCAAAGAAAAGGGGTGTGTGGTAAAAAAGATGAGATTAGGAGGGAAAGAAAAAGCAGAGGACAAAATACAGGAGAGCAGGAGAAAAAGAGAGGGAAATGATCAAATAGAGGAGGAGAAAGGGGAGAGGAGAAATGAGATGGAGGAAAAATGATGGAGGTGAGGGGAAAGAGAGGAGAGGAAATAAGTGATTAAACACTAGAGAAGGAGAAAAAAGAAAAGGAAGAGAGAGAGAGAGGGAGGAAGGAGATGAAAGGAATGGGAAAGGAGAAAGAGTAGAGGAGAAAAGAGGAAAGTGAGGAGGGGAAAGGAGGGGAGAAACAGAGTAGGGGGATGTGGAAGTGAGGAGGAGAGGATAAAAGGAGAAGACAGGGAACAAGGAGGTGAGGAGAAGCAAAAATAGGGGATGGGGAAAGAGAAAGGAAAAGGTGAAAGGAGAGAGTAAGAAGACAGGAAAACTGATAGAGAAGAATGATGAAGGGACAGGAGAATATATAGGAGATGAGAGGAGAGGAGATGACAGGGGACAAGGAGGCAAAGAGAAGAAAATAGGAGATAAAGAGGAGGAGAGGAAAAAATAGGGTGGGGGGGGAAGTAAGAAGAGAGGAAAAATGATAAGGAAGGAGTATCGTAAGAGGACAGGAGAAAGCACAGGAGAGAAGAGGAGAGGAGAAGACAGGGAACTAGGAGGTGAGGGGGACAAAAGAAAAAGAAGATAGACGTGCAAGGGGAGAGTAAGAAGAGAGAGAAAGGGATAAGACAGAAGAACGGTAAGAGGACAAAAAAATCTAGGAGAGAAGAGGAGATTAAATAGAAGATGAGAGTAGGAAGAAGACAAGGAAAATGTTGGTGAAATGAGAGAACTTGAAATGGAAGAAGAGAGATGAAAAATAGGGAGAAAGGGAAAAAGATGTGAGATGGGAAAGTAAAAAGAGAGGAAAAGGGATAAGACAGGAGAAAATATAGGAGAGAAGAGGAGATTGAATGGGAGAGAAAAGTAGAAGAGAAGACAACAGGGGAGAGGGAGGTGAAAGGAAAAGAGGAAACGGAGATGAAGAGTGATTTGAAAGGAGAGGAAGTTACAGACAGGAGAGAGAGGAGAGGAAGACATTAAGAGAGAGAAAACTGAGGAGAGAAGAGTAGAGGGGGGACAAATCAGAGGACACTGAATAAAAGGGACAGACAGGAGGGGAAAGGAGAGACGAGGAGCACAGTTGTGTTGTTGTTATTGTTGGAATTAAGCGAACAAATGCGTCTCCTCCTCCTTTAATGACTTCCGCAGCATTACGTGTCCGTAAAGCATCTAGGCGTTTCTGAGGTGGTTTATTTTGGACGGCGTCTCTAAAGTCGTTCCAACATGCGCCTCACACTCCTCCTTCATCCTGCTCCGTTACCATTAACTCCTCACGTTAATTATCATCCTTACGTCAAACTATAGCAGAGGTCGTTCTGACCTTTGTCACCTCCTTCCTGCTGCAGTAAATTCATGCGTACATGATTTAAATTTATCCGCAGATTCAATATTTCTATCTCCTCGTGTCTGGTTTGAATATGGACCGGGGACTGCATGTTCGCTCTCCTTTCGAGTTCTTGGCGTCCGTCACAGCCCAGTGATGTGATGAGTGCTGACAGATGGAGGCTCTTTCATTCAAACACTGCCCTCTGGAGGGAGAATCAACTTGTGAAGGGGAAAAGATAAGACTGTAAGCTTCATCACCATCACACTGGGCTTATTTTAAGTGAAGGTACGAGTCAGAAGCTTGAAAGGCTGAAATAAACAGATAGAGCCAGTCTTAAATGAGGGGAATATCCGTTATGCCTCAGTCAATATCTCTGCGTTGACACATCTCGTACCCCTTCATTTGAGGCACAGAAATGCTCCCATAATCACACACACACTCCTCACGGTCCACAGACTTTTATGCAAGCCTTAAATCAGGGTTTGTAAAGCTGAACTGTTTGTCCATCGCAGTCCAAAACAGTGGCCCTCCAACGATTTACTAATTCACAATAATAATAAAGTGAGTCACACGGGGAAAATTGTGTTTGTACTTTTAGTATACATAAGGTGCCAGAGTCCCTAAAACAGCATCAAAATGGAGCTTGTGTGTCAAAAAAGTGCCAGTGGAGGATCCCCCGAGCTAAGCCAATGTCCAGAAAGCACAGGAGAGAAGAGGACAGGAGAAGACAGGGAACTAGGAGGTGAGAAGAAAATAAAAAAGAGGAGAAAGATAAAAGGGGAGACAAAAAAAAGATAGATGTGCAAGGGGAGAGGAAGAAGAGAGGAAAAGGGATACGACAGAAGAACGGTAAGAGGACAAAAAAATCTAGGAGAGAAGAGGAGATTAAATAGAAGATGAGAGTAGGAAGGTCCTGAAACCCTAGAAATGTCCTAAAATCCGAGAAGTCTCCTAAAATCTGAAAAATACCCTAAAATCTGAGAAACAACCTAAATCATAGCATTGTCCTAAAATCTGAGAAATTACCTTAAATCCTAGAGACATGTATCAGTAAGTCGAGTATCCTTGCTTTAGTGACAAAAAATGCTCAAAGTGAGAATTTTGGGGGGCTAAAGAGGCCTTTGTTTGGCGATAGCGGGGCATTGCCCCCGTGCCCATGCCAGGAACCAACCTTCATTATGTGGAATTTGTGTTTCCACTGTAGACATAAAAAAAAGTTTGAAGTATTTTCAGCTTCATGCATTAGTGGGTAAAAGCACTGTACTAGAGTTCATCGTGTGTCTCCAGGGAACGATTGTCCAACTTGTCTGAATCTGGGAAAGGGTTGTTCATGTTCACAAGTATTGATGGTTGTGTTGTAATGCTGAAGTCGAACATGATTCTCATTTCATGATCCAAGAGGTCTCAAAGTAACTGGAGCAGACTGCCATGTCCTCCTATTGTGTTCAAGCTCTGAGGTCGTGCCAGAATTTTTTTAAGTGAGCGATGGATGGTCCCACTGTCTATGCAAAGCCAGCTCTGATTACAGCCTTCTCGCCGACGTCGTGACCGATGTCAGTCCCAGTCTCAATTTAGACCTCTCTGGGTTTCTTTATGGAGCCCTTGGGCCCCAGCACACTGTTTTTTATCATGATAACAGTACAATGAGGTCCAAATAACAATCAGATGCTCCCCAGATTGCGAGAAAGCCTCCAGCGCTGCAGAGGATGGCAGAGTGTAATTTTTATGGAAATGGAGAAAAACAGTGTTTTCAGTCCATAAACAAAGCGTCTCTGCTCCTCGTGTTCTGCGTTTGCTCGTGTGATTCATCGGACAAGTTTGTTAACTACTTGATCACACAGGTCAGAAACAAACTTTTTTTCCAACACAATCCCAGGCCAGTGAAAGTAAATAAGGGGATATTGTTACAGCGCCGTGTGTTCGAAACGCTGCAGTGTTTGACTCCGCGTTTGAGACGGTGAATTATTCATAAAGTGTCCGCCACAATTATGCAGAGCAGGTTCGAGTTCAGCTTTCTGGCTTCCCGCATTAACCCTTCGAATGACATTACAGTGCAAGCTTTATGACCGTGAGCGAGAGTGAACGTGTGGGATAAATGGCGACATGCTGCTGTGACCCTGCCACATTTTAAAAAGTCAAATTCATATATTTTCATAGCATTAGTGCTGAGTAGGGCTTGGTAAAGAACTTTTATGGTACCAACATGTGTCTGCAGCATATTGAAAAACTATTTAGGACTCAACGCTGGCATTAAATCTGTTTAGATTTCCATTTCCATTGTACATTTCTGCAAACCACGAATGTTACATTTGCACATTTCATACATATCAGATGTCTCTGAAGAGCAGCATATGAGCTGATTTTGTCATTAGGACGTGGAGCTGAAGGTGGCGTGACACCTTGGCGAGACGGCTGCTGAGCTCCAAACCTCTGCAGACCACTGATCAAGACCAACAAACAGACGCTTTGCGGCGTTTGCCAGCAGTCATTTGTGGCATAGAACCAGGATGCTTTCTAACGACACATCGTGACGTTTGACTGTATAAATAACGGACGTGGCTACCATGATCTTACTCATTGGTTTGTGGACTACCGTTTTGAAGCCTCAAATTCGGCATTTCGGCCATCACCATCTTGGTTTTGGAGCCAGAAGTTACCACCTTTGGATGAGAGGATGGAGCTGTGGAGGAGCGAGGGGCGGTTCGGACCCAAAAACTCTATTGATTCGGAACTACGATTACCCGGCGAGTTGTGTAATTTAGAAATAACCTCCCCATGTCTGTGTTTCATGTGGTGCATTCGTACGGGATAAAGGATGTCTGTATTTTACTCGAATTTACTGACATTATTAATTAAGAAGAGATGCCACTTCACAATGGACTAACATTATCACATGACCTCTGTGTTTGCTGAAATTTTGTAGGTTATTTGCCGTAGATTTTTTCTTACAAATTACAGACATTAAATTAAAATCACAGACGTCCTCCTCAATTATTACAAACAACCGGAGCTCCCCACGTAAGACGAGTCCCACGTGAATAGAGCTATAGACTGTATGAAGCCTCACAGACAGCCTGTCACTCAAGCGGCCCCTGACTCAAATATACGTAACTTTGGGGTCCCATTAAATGAAAACAGACAAGTTATGTAAAAAAAACCATCCCATACAAGTTTCATGAATGTTGAAATTAGTTTTAGAGACCAAAACCTTTTTTGGTACCAGGCTGTAAACGTGTTTATTTCTGCTGTAAAGTTCGGCATTTTAACACAGAGTTCACTGGGGATTGACTCTTTTTTGGAGCCAGCCTCAAGTGGCCATTATAGAAACTGCAGTTTTTGGCACTTCTGCATTAGCTTCATTTTTCAGTGCTGGAGGTTGAGCCAACGAACGTGGATGTTTCGGACAAAAATAAAGATCTTTTCTAACCATAACCAAGTATTTTTTGTGCACTAAACCCAACCACATTTCCACTCGTGTTGTTGAGAAATGTAAACTTTCAACATATCCACTAGAAAATAATGTACAAATGTAATGTATCAGTTATTTGCAAAAACATATGTTTTTTTTCCTTGATTGAGTTGCAAAACAAACATTAAAAAATTAAAACATGTCAATATGGAAAGTCAGGTAATTTTGAAAGAACTAACATTTTCAAATATTCAGCATTCAGTGCAAATTTTAACAAGACTTCCAGGAAATTGCTGGAAGAAAATGCAAGTAAATGCACATTTCCGTCCACTACTGTTACGTGAATATTAAGAGTTGGATTTATCAGAGAGGCACTGGCTCTCCAGTCTGTCGCCATTAAACTATTACAGACGAAAAGGAAGCAACAAGATGATGCAAGAACAACAGTGAAATCTCAAATGATGAAGATGTGCTCAAAAACATGATGAAAATTCACCTACTGATAAGTTGTTCACGCCGGCCTTAGAAAACACAGTAAAAGACAACTCAAACTACATGTGACACTCATTACAACATCTCGACTCGATGCAGAGTACCAGAATCTGTATAAAATGTAACATGAGCAAAACCCACATATACTGCATATTTATATGGACCGCAAAACATGCTAAATATAGGCATTTTTTGAATATTTGTTGGTATTCTTTCCTTGTGGTTCAATGATAGATATCCTGATGCTCCAGTGTGGTTTATTCCACTTGAAAGCTGTCACATACTGTATATCTAAGAACAAATTGGACTAACTCCTACGCACAAATTAGGCTTCAAAACAACAAGAATGTATCACATGTGACAGAACAAATCTGAGCTGAAGAACACAGATAAAATTACAAAGCAGACTGCTGTGGAAAATTTGTGGTTACATGTAGACAAACTGATATTTATCAGCGTTTGTGAATTTGGAGTGTAGATTGTATCATATCTACATTTCAAGTAGCTGCACATCTGGATTTATTTAGTTGCATTTATAAGTTATAGACTGTGAACAGGCTGTACTCCCAGTCTTAAATCTGCTGCTCTTCATGGAAGAAGTTTCTCCGCAATTTTACAAACACTACATGTTTTTTCTCCTAATCTCACTTCGTATTTACCTATTTTGCTATGCTCAGGTAATGTAATGGCACTTGTATTGAAATGTTTTTCAAATACTGTCCATCCCATTCTTGTGAACGCAATATGTCAAGAATACCTTGAGGGAGTTTCTTCAAATTGGGCACAAACGCTCACTTGGACTCAATGATGACGTGATTACATTTTGGTGGTCAAAGGTCACTGTGATCTTGCATTTACCTCATTCTTGTAAAAGAGATATCTCAAGAAGATTTTGAGGAAATTTCTTCAAATTTGGCACAAACGCTCACCTAGGCCCATCAATGAACTGATTAGATTTAGGTGGTCACAGGTCAAAGGTCAAGGTTATTATACATTATCTACTTCATCCATTTAAACACAACCAAGAACACCTCAAAGGAAATGTTACAACTTAGGCACAAACGTCCACTGTGAATCAAGAATTGACTGATAACAATATGACAGCCATAAGTCAGAGGTCAAGGTGACTGCAACCTTGCATTTCTTGTATGAATACGATATCTCAAGAACATTTTAAATTTCTTTTCTTTTGTTGTGTAAGTCTGGCACAAACACTAAATTGGACACAAAGAGAAACTGATTACATTTTGGTGGTCAAAGGTCAAGGTGACTTTGACTCTGTCTGTAACATTCTTGTAAACACAATATCCGTCTCATTCTTATGAAGGCAATATCTCAAGAAGGCCTTGAGGGAATTTCCTCAGATTTGGCAAAAACGTCCACATGATAATGAACTGATAGGAATTTGGTGCAGATACTTTATTAGTGACACTGACCTTGAAACTGTGCTGATTGTATAGATCTTTTTGTGCTGCGTGGATGTAAACTGTAAGTGCAACTTGACTGGTTCGCAGAGACATTCAATCATGAGGCGGTAATTCTCCTAATTAAGAGCAAATTAACACCAAATATTCAAAAAATGGTCAAAAATTCAAGTCACGCACGTTTCCATCCACTGCCTCTGTTGTTCTTCATGGAAGCAGCTTTGACCGCAATTCTACAATCACTACATGTGTTTTCTCTCCTAATTTTGCATTATTCTTTCTAACAAAACCGCCTTACTGGCATTTCAAATGCAGCAGAAGACGCCAAAGTGAATGATTAATTTCTTTTCAGAACAAATGCATTCTTTTGCTTACATTTCCAATGCACCCCTGATCCGTACACGTGTAAAGAATCTAAAAACGACTACAAAGAGCGCTGTAATGTTGATCAATTGCCGTGCATCGACCCCTGGACATATTTGAAAGTGTTTCATTATTGACAGTGGCTCTGCTCTGTATCACTTTGTATATCCCACTGTGGAGAATACCAGAGCTCTCCAACAGCTCAGACAACTGATTTATCAACTGTTCATATTGTACACACACAATTCTTTCCAAACCATATCTGTGCATTGTCCCATAATGAAAATAATTTATCACTGCTCAGCTGAACAATAAGAGAACGCAGAAACACTCCTTGTTTTCAAGCATTGGATTAAACAGAGACACGACGAAGATTGTACGCTGACTTTTAGCTGTAAGAACAATTTGTCTGCTGGCAGCTGCGACGGTTTCTTCAGGAGCGCAGGAGGTCACAGGGAGGTGACGGACCGAGCTGAAGCCAAGACACGATAAGCCTCAAAGTCCACAGTGGGATTCTTCAGCCACTCTGATCTTTTATGTGGTTTCCACGCGCGAAAACAGAATTTAAACCCTGGCTGTTAGAAATTAGACTCCAGCCATTCCCATTGTTTGTCTTTGGGCTTTTTCGAGAACCATCAAAATAGAAAGTACGCCCATTGAAACAGCCTCGCAGCCAAGTAGTAGGAACTGTGGGAACGAGCCTGGCCGGACCTCAGAGACCACACTAAGCTGTTTGCTGACCACCCCGAGCCTCTCCGTGCACCGCGCACCGCCAGCACGCTGCCTGCCAGCCGGCTGCAGGTGCTATTCTTAGCAGAGAGAGGAATTACCCAACAAATTATTCAGTACACAAAGCAGACTGCTATCTCTATCTCTGAGTACGTTTCGCTCTCTGACATACATCCACACAAACAAGAGCCCAGTGTGTTTTCTGCTGATTTTGTAGGTCTCAGCATGCTTTTAAATAAAGCAACTGGATCTGTTAATGCCAGTTTTTGACCAATGTGCAAAAACATTATTGCATTTTAAGCCATATATAAATGTATGCAACACTAGAATGCAACTAAGTGTATTTACTCAAGTACTGTGCACAGTTTTAAGGTAGTATTTCCCCGTTATGCTACTTTAAACTTCTACTCCACTGCATTTTGGAGGTAAAAATATATTTTTTAACGCCACTATATATATTATTCTTTAGATTCAAATGAATGCCAAACATAAATGAACAAATATTATATTACTACTATAATAACAGTTTCTAACACTGCAAATAATATATAATAATAATAAAAAAAAATGTCTTAAATGTATTATTGAACTTTAACAGTGTCTTTAACGTCGTAGAGTCGTTTATCTGCCTGGCCTGTGCAACAGTGTTAATTACCCTCTTTGCTTCCATGTCTGCTACACAGGTTATATTTAGACATTTTATGACTCTGCAGTTTGACGATACAGTTCAGATTAAGGGGAAGGTCCAGTATGTGAAGTCTGGGAAGATAAGAGTTTCTGAGTCAGATAAATGCAGCAGCTAGCAACTCGAGTCACAAAGTACACTCTTTTAAACCTGCAACTTTTAGAGTATTTACCACGATATCTCTGACTAACCCATTTCTGCAACAACAAAAAAAAAAGTGTTTTGTGAAATGATTTTACCTTGCACCACAAGCTGGATTCTCAAGATGCACGAGATCACGTGAGAATTGAGGGATCCAGAGCTCAAACGTTAATCCACCCTGTCAGGCGTCAAGTTTGTATCAAACCACCGGTGGTGTGGACCAGTCAGCCTCCTGTGATGAAGATAAAGAAAACTGGATGAAGAGTTGGAAATGGGGCCCAAATTGTTAACATGACAGTTACTCAGTGACGGGCAAAGCTGGAAAAGACCTGATTTCTGCAGTTTTAATTACTTGTATCTTCTTTATCATGGAGCTGATAGAGCAAGTGCACTAGAGACTTGTCGGGAAAGCGGTTAACTTCTGCCAGCTGAGCTGGTAACTTCGAGATCCGCCGTCTCTGGGCAAAGAGTTGATAGCCGCGTGTTAATCTGGATACACGTGGAGACGCACAAATGCCAGGTCAGACCGAACTATCCACTGCCTACCAACACCTCTGAACTGTCTTTCTTTATTCTGTAGACAAATGTAAAAATAGGATAATGTAAAAAATAAAACCTTGCTGTTTTTGTGGGTGTTTTGTGTTGTCACATCATTATTCCTGCTGTAAAGTTGGGCATTTTAACATGGAGGTTAATGTGGGCTGACTCTGATTTGGAGCCAGCCTCTAGTGGCCATTAGGGGAACTGCAGTTTTGGCGCTTCCACATTGGCTTCATTTTTTAAGCCTCAAATATTATCGCTTGCTTTAAGCTTGATATTATCATGTGTCTTGGGTGATCAGCCCTGGAGGTTTCCACTTGCTTCAAACTAACAGCTCCAGCTTCATATTCACACACAGACATGACAGTCGTGTTGATCTACCTCACTCTCAGCACCAGAGTAAATAGAATATATGTATTTTCCACAAAGTTATAAACTCTGTCAAATTTTATTTAACTTTACTTTATGCAATCCTCAAATCATCAATCATGTATCCTGTAATGTAAGCACATTATGAAACACGTTATAGCTTTTCCAGTGTTGCATCAGGTGCCAAGTGATGACTGACAAGTGGTTTTTCAAGCTGAAACAAAAAAATATCAGCTTATAAAAATATCAGCAGAAGCTCGCTGTGATATATGTGGGCGGTGAATCAAAACTCTGCCTCAGCGCCAAGGCTTCCTGACTGTCAAAATCTCCCACAATACTTTGCAAGGTGTGCTAATTAAGCATGAAAGTACAACCAGGCTCAGCTGCCCGGCTCTCTGTCTAGGGTTAGTTTCAGGGACAATCACTCACAACTTTCTTTTTATTTTTTACAAGATTAATAAAACAAGATAACAAGCATGCGAGAATAATCCACCGTTCTGGTATTTAATCCAATAAAAGCTAATTAAAAGCAGAGGCATTAAAAGAGGTCGTGCCTCGGCTCGTCACGTGAAGGTGCTGCAGATTTGCTGTCAGATCCAAGCCCACCCACTGTGCAGCTTCCTGAGTGAGTCCAGCCTTCGCTCTACACACAAATGTTGCTTTTCCTGCACCTTTTACAAAGTATGACTAAAGTCTAGGAGAAAGAATGGGTGCATGCTTTGTGGATTTGATCATCTTCATGGTACAGCTGAAAGAAAACTGCATGAAAGCTTCAATGGTATTCTTCTAAAACAGGGTGGATCCCGTCCACACACACGCAAGTGCTGCTGAATGTGATGTAAGAACACGTAAAAGGTGTATTTTGCACACACTCTTGATGAAATCTAGTCACGTTTTTATGATTTCATGATGCCTCATCAGTGGAAGCTAAGATCCTAATTTTCTAAAATCCTCGAAACATCCCACAATCCTCGAAACATCCTAAAATCCTGAAAATGTTCCAAATCCAAGAGACAGCCTTTAAATCCTGGAAATGACCCCAAATCCTAGAAACATACCAAAATCTGAGAAACCTCCTAAAATCCTTGAAATTTCACTAAATCTAAGAAACTTTCTAGAATCCTAAAAATGACCCGAACTCCTAGAAACATCCTAAATTCTTAGAAACATCTAAAATTGGAGAAAAGTCCCAAAATCCTAGAAATATCCCAGAATCATAGAAACATCCCAAAATCCTTGTAAATTCCTAAAATCCTGGTAACGTCCCATGATCCCAGAAATGTCTCCAAATCCTACAAACATCCCAAAATCTTAAAAATGTCCTAAAATCTAACAAACATCCTAACATTCTAGAAATGTCACAAAATAATCGAAACATCCTAAAATCCAAGAAATGTCCCAAAAAGCACGTATGCGGCTGCTGTGATTGGCCCCTGGCCTCCTGTCATTTTGCAAAAGAAGCCCGAAGCAAAGCAAGCTGAGTAAAACTAAAAAAAGCTGCACACACATGCTTTACTGGAAAAATAAAAACACTTATCAAATACCAAAATGATGCCTTAAAGACAAAACGCTAACATGCGTATTAATGAAGTGCACAGTGTTACAGTATAAAGCTTGAGTAGTTATGAATATGAGGCCGTTAACTTTGAGCAGGTGATACTTATTGAGACCATCTGGAGCTGATTAAGTTAAACGTATCGCTCAAACAGCACAACAGCAACCCGCTCTGCTGTATTTGCATGCTTATAATGAGCAGCTATTTTCAAGAAGTGAATGGTTTGGGGAATACTTAATTTTGTGACTGATTCAGAGCGCCATGCCTGCGCAGTCACAAACCTTTCTTCTGGTGACACAGTGGTTTTATGATGTACAGCGCTGAACAAATACTGTGGCACCAAAATCTGTTTCAAAGCTGAAAAGGAGGTCTGCGTTTCAACAATGTCACCAACTTCTTTCTGGGACTATTAAGTGTCGCTCTGAAAACCGCAGCTCTCTACGAGGATGTTTTGGTTTATGGGTAACTTTATGACAATGATCCTCTCACAGCAGTCGAGTGTTTCTCATAAAGAGTTTTCTATGGTGGCCCACAAGGGCAACTGTGCCGCAACGGCCCAAAACACCTCTATTCAGAGAAACATGCTCCGGCTAAAGAAACAATTCCAATTCAAAAACACGTACGAAAATTCAACAAACACAATGACGTGCTTTAAATGAAATGCCATGCTACAAAAAGCAGAGAAAAAAAACAACCTGTACAGAAACAATGCAAAATCAGAAACACACATCAGGGTTCCCCACGCTTTCATTTATTTGTGGCGGCCCGTCACGATTAAAACATCTGCCGCCACGTTTTGATTTTCCAATGTCGAAGCTGGACTGTTAATTAGGAGCGCAATATGTACCGTTCGGTTATTCATTGAGCACACTCTGGGTACAGGTGGAGCTGTTGCTGCTGAGGAAAAAAAGAGTTCTGCTACATGAAAGGATGTGCAAAAACTTTCAAATTTAGAGAGGGGACACAGAATGAAACAAAGGACACACCAGTCCGTTCTCACTTCGAACGCGTCAAACAGCTCCTGGTCGTGATGTTATTTTACGCTGGTGGATGGCACCTGCTGATGTGCATAAATCAGGTCAGTGTCAGGTTGAAACGCTGATGGTAACAACATAATATAAGAAGTACAACGGATACGGAAGTGCGGTGTTTGCTTCCCGTTTCAATGTGATGTTTTCTTTTCTGCACTTTAACCATGTGCTCTCCTGTCTTGAACCTAACCATCCATGCTGCTGCTGTCTGAATACAACCACGTGTCCCATCATCCCCGGAGCAGCATCCCCCGGAGCATAAACGGCAGAAGGATACCTAACTCGGCATAAGTAGACGCGGAAATCCACCGACAGAGATGCAGCATGTTACGAGTTGGGATGAGAACACGTTGGATACACATATGCAAAAAATCCAAATTAAAAAAGTTTGCTGCCTGCAGCAGGAACACAAATCTTTTCAACAAATGTGCAGAAACACGCTGGATATCCAGTCAATGCAAAAACTCACCGCTCCAAAAGTCCTGATTTCTTTTCGTTTTTTAAAGATTATTTTGGGGCTTTTATTGCCTTTAATTGACAGGACAGCGTGAGTGTGACAGGGGAGGAGGGGGGGGACATGCAGCAAAGGGCCGAGGCTGGATTTGAACCCGCGGCTGCTGCAGTGAGGACACAGCCTCTGTACATGGAGCGCTGCTCTGTCCACTGAGCCACCAGATGCCCCTGAAGATCTGTTTTTCTGAAGGCACCATGACTTTTCGGTGAAACGAGACCTCGAAACAATGGGCGTTTGCTTTAGAGATAACATGCTGTCACAGACACGGCGTTTCGGTCCAATAGGACATTTATTTTGTAGCAGATTTGCCCTTCATCAGCCACCGTAGTTTCCATCATTATTACCAAGTATATAAAAGTCTCTCCTTATTTATCCCCATAAATCACGCAAAGTTTTCAGGACGAGAAACATACTGATTCATAAAACAAAACTACTCGTTACCCGTTTTGTTGGGCCTGACAGGGCAGCTTTATCGCCATATCTGTGTGTGGGTTTGATGTATAAACACTGAACGGATCAACATTCGGCACAGCAAGTGCAGTAAAAGCACTTGAGAGACGGAGATGAAACAAGCAACACCACTACGGGCACAGGCGCTTGGAAAAGGATCTGACGATCGCTCGGCTCCAAAGCCCATTCTCTCTTTCTCCCCTCAATATTTCCTAATAATTAGCGCTGCGCCACAGATGTGCGTTTCTCCTTCTTCACCCCGCTGCCTCTCAATCCTGCGACTGTGAATGTAAGATGTTAGATGACGATTTAAAGAGAGCATCATATGCTTTCTATTTCTTAAAGCCATTAAAACTGAGGACAAAGATGAAAGCCGAGTGGCTCGTATGAGGGGAAAAAGCTGCGGAGAATTATAGGAAGGCGAATTTAGGGACTGCAATCATATTTTAAGTAGTCAGATGAACCCAAACATATGGAGGAAAAGAGACGACTAATGCAAGTGAGTTTGGGAGTTTGAAAACTGGACTTTATAGAGCCGGAGGGAAACGGGATAAATGAGTCAACAAGCGATAAAAATTTCAAAGGAGACTGATAATTTTATTTAGTGAGATGATGGCAGAAAAATTCACTATCTGCAACGTCCTGTTTCTCACCAATGAATCACTTCCCCCATAAACAAATGCCGAACACAAGCTTCCATTATTGAGCCGTGATGACTGACTCTGAGATCACGTGAGAACGAGGAAGAATGAGACGCTGATTCAGTACAAACAAAAGACAAAAAAGTGCTAAAACATGATACTTTGATTTAGTTATAGTTTAAAGAAACAGTGTGCAGGTTTTAGTGCAGTGCAGATCGCAACAAGCTGAAACTTCAGCCATGTTCCTGAACTCGTGATACGCCTCCTGCATGAGCAGCGCGTGACGGCTGCCTTGCTGCACGGATGCGGCTTGGCGATGTTCACACTGACGGCATTGTTGCTGCAGAGCCGCCTGCTGCTAAAACTACTGTATTTCCAAAATGAAACTCCACTAAATAATATAGCCGACTAGCCACTGTGTCATCATCAACACGGTTATGCAAATCTTTCACAAAAAAAGCCTTTTGTCAACAACTTGTGGATTTTATCCACAGAAACACTGTCAAAGGGCTTTTATTTTGAAAGCGAAACAGGAATGTTTGAGTTTAAATATTAATATATACATATTAATATTTTTTCAGATAGATAAACATTGAAGCTGTAATGAAAAGTGGTATAAAGTTTTCATTTTTGGGTGAACTATCCCTAAAATTCAGCATTTCTAAATTCCTTGGTATACCTTAAAAATAAAAAACCTCTATATCGCCCACACCTACGAGGCAGCACAATTTTTTTTTATAACAACAGATGTGAGTTTTCAGCTAAAACATGACATTTTGACTTGACATTTATCTGAAATCTAAAACAAAACCGCAAACAAATCCAATTTTAAACGTGTCCTTCCTCTCCAGACTGATGTTTAAGGAGTCACCAGCACATGTGACTGAACGCAGGAACTTGTCTGCTTTTATTCCGGCTTTGGCTATAAACATTTCCACCCTGAAACCAAAAAACTGGCCGCTGCACATAGCTGAAATAAATGGCACTTCATCACACGGGGCCCCGCGCTGTTATTGATGAGATTTTGGGAACAAGCATCCTGGATTCCTTCAAATAAGCATCAGAGAGGGACCTATAACCTGCGGCAACACATAATCCCTCCATTTTACTCCAGCTACTTCCTGAGCCGTGGTCCTCCCTCATGAATGCTGTACCTGGCATATTTCCGCATCATTCACGGCGGCGTTGAGTTACGGATGTAGATTTGTTTAATTTTAGTAATAAAATAAAGTCAAAGTCAGCCTTTTCTACACTTAACAGTTAGAAAATTTCTGCTTTCGTGCTAAAATTCTGAACTCTCAGTGAAAGTTTGATTCAGCCGGAGCAGGGAGGAGGTCCCGATTTACTGGGGCCCCTGAGGGACCACACAGCTGGTCTGCTATAATTGCTTGTGCAAGCGACCGTGGAGAGAGAAAAAGCAGCGCAGAAGGTAGAGAGAGTTTACTCTAACGGTAACCCTGCTGTGTCACAAGTCCGTCCCCAGTGTGTCGCTGCGTTCTTGTTAAACATAAAAAAGCATTTACGTTAACACTTGGAAAGACTTAGAAGGATTTTCTCTGCACCCTAAGTCGTCTTATTCCCACTCTTGATGTCAGCGTCCCCTCTGCTTTTCTCGTTTTCTCTCCCTGCTGATCTATTTCTGTCTTTGGTCGTCAGTGCTGTTTCAGATGGAGAGTTTGGACAGAAGTTTGCCTCCATCTGGTGGTGAAATTATACAAGTTCAATGTGCATTGAAATGCTGAAGCGCCTTTTCCAGTTGAGACCACAAACGGCAGCGACAGACGCATGAATGACGTGTGTCAGGCTGGTTTGGACTCTTAAGTTTCTATGAGGTGTTTAGTTCTGTTTCCTTTTTTTAAATTTATTTTAAATAAATAAATTTGCTTATTCAGTTTTACCTCTTCTCTCCAACTCACTCATTAATCTTCATTTTCTGTTAATATATTACATATAAACACATATATCTACACATACAAGTATCAGTTACTGACAGGTTGGGAAACTCAGAAAATGACGAAAACAAAAGTGTTTAGTGAAGCAAAATGACGATACCTTTGTCCATTTGGACTCTCCGTCCCCTCAAAGTTCAGCTCCATCGACACGGCTTGCTGTTGGTCAAAGGTGCAAATATACAAATCAAATGGGGCTGCAACAAATAGTTACTTCCATTATCAATCAATTTGTGATTATTTCAGGATTAACTGATTAATCAGGTAGTCTTTAATTTAATTAATTTTCCAGAGCCCAAAGTGACGTCTTCAAAAGATTTCTTTTGTCCAACCAGCAGTCGAAAGAATAATTTACTATCACAAATGACAATAAAAAGCAGCAAATTTTAGGTTTCAGGAAGCTAGAAACAGCAAATATTTAACATTTCTGTTTAAAAGATTACGTTCAATCAAATAATCGACTGATAGTTACTAAAATACACCAAAAACATTGATGCAGATTAATTTTACCTTTTCCAGTGGATCCTCTGATTGTGCCACAGCCACCGATTTTGCTGCAAAATCTCCTTTTTTTTAAAAAAAATAAAAATCCAGGTGGGTCCAGACTGAAGTGCTGTTTACATTTAACTCTTTGCAGACTCTGAGCAGCAGTGACCCCTCCTGCCTCCTCTGCTCCCGTCAGTCACCTGATGCTGCTCCTGCCTGCACACCTGTTCCCAATTCTCTGACTGAGCTCTTTGTTGGGAGAAATGTGCCTTTTTTCTGTGAGAAAAAGCTTTTCTTGGTTAGGTTTTGGAAAAAGATCATGGTACATGTAAATATTTCTGCCAGACAGAGCTGTCTGCCAGAAAGCCGTGAACACAAACTTCTCCCATGTGCTGATTGATCCACACCTGTTCCTCATTCCCTCCTTAAATCTCCTCCCCTCTGCTCCTAAAAAAAACAACAAAAAAACAGCTGTGTTAGAAAAACTGAAGTCGTGGGTCAAATTAGATTTATGTCAGACATGTTCACAATTTAAACCAGCTCCAAAAAATTGATTAAATTACAGTCCATAAGATGGATTGAATATATAATGTACTTTTTGAACAATATTGGACATGGCGGTGGGTTTTCCTCTCTAAACTTTTCTCCTTACACACTTTGAAACTTGAGCAAATGATTTCTTTCAGAACATATGAAGAAGGCAATGAGCGTCTTCACAAGAAATTAACCCCAAAAAATGAGCAAGAAATTACAGAATAAACAAACAAGAATATTTCCTGAAAATTAGCAAAAAAGAGAAGTGAAAAACAAAAACAAGTAAATGACCCGTAAAAGTGCTAAAATAATATAGAAATATAATTCTGTAACATCGTTTTTTAAAAATATAATTCTATTTAATATATATGTACATCTTTTTACTAGTTTTTTTATTTTTACAATCTTCTAATAATTTTCTCAATCTCTCTTTTTTCCAGGTCATTTTCCTCGTCACCTTTGACTAATTTCTCGCATTTTTTACCAAGTTGCTGATTGTCCCTTTTCTATGTTTTTGAAAGAAATAAAACCAATTTGCCAAGGATTCAAAGATTTTAATTAAAGCCGTCTGAACGCTGCACAAGAAAAATTATGCTGATTCAGGTTCAAAAGGGTTAAATAGACCTTTTTTACAGCGGATGTTTTGGTCATGGCAGGAAAAACGTGTGTTTCCACCACTATGCAGCACAGAGAGGAGAACCTGTATACTCCACATGTATGAACAGTGTTTACACACACGTATGATGAAGAACAGATATCGATCAAACTTTGTCAAAATAAGACGCCACTCATGATAAGATGTTAATACCTCAGCCATTTATTTCTTAAACATAAGAAAGAAGGGACTTCTCCAAGGTAAGAAAAATAACATTGCAATTTAAAATCAAGTGCACTTCAACAATGTCTCATCCTGTAAGGGAGCTCGCCCTTCCTGCTGCGTGAAGTGAGATACACAAACTGAAAAACAATCGAAAGAATTGATCTTTACTGTAAGGCTTCGGGTGGGGTGCTGTGTTCGTCGAGATGTCACTGGCGGTGACAAATGTATACGTGGATATACCCAAAAACAGCCAAACAATGTCCTCCGAGACATCTGTACACGAACGGAAATGTGAGTGTGTGTAATGGACTCCGGGAGGAGTCGGGCAGTGGGCTCGTTTGTGCTAAAACTCCTGCTGTAAGCCGTTTATCAGAATGGGAGCAAGAAGAAGAAGAAGACGATGGCGGCTCTGCACTTTACCTGGGCCAAACAGTATTTGTAAGTAATTTCCGGTGTTTGTTTGAGCGCTCTCAAGAGAACCGCACGGATGGACTTTATTGCATCATGGACGGTTTAGATAAGTTCAGCCAGATGAGTTTCCATGATGTAAGATATCGACTGTCAGTCACAGACGGCTGAAGCATCTCAGGTTTTTGCAGACTTCAGCGCAGATGGCGGAGATAGGCCACTTGGGACCATCCGAAAGTCAATTTAATGTACTTTTCTGTGATAAAAAAAAAAACTACCTGACTCTCTCTGAATTATTTAACCCTCCCTTTTCTCCACTCTGGTAACTTGCACGATGGATGAAGTACAATTACTGCCTGGTCCAGGTATTAAAGATGACTCATCCAAAAACATCACGGATAAAGTCGCACTGTGTCAGCATCACGGTTAGAAGTAGGTCACAATCACGCTTTCATGATTTCCTACTGTACAAAATATAGCCTTCTTTATTAGCAGAGAAAAAAAACAACAACTTGCATCCTTTTAACAGGACAAATCTAAATAAAAACAAACTAAACTTTGAGGAAAATAAGAAGTCAGTTTCTGCAATTTCAGCTCACTAGATCCAATATCAAACAATGTCCTATCTATATAGTAGGCCAGTTAAGACGGTAAAATGCAGCAATTCACAATTGCCTTAGTGCGTGTTACATACTCAGTATATATAACAATATACATCAATGGCATTTCACAATTGACATTCTCGATAATACATAAAGTACCTGGAGTAAACCCACAGACGATGCTGGTACCTTGTTAAACAAAACAAAGGAAATCTTACAGGGTTTCACGTTAAGGAAGAAAAAAAAGTGTCATTTGATTGAAAACGTGGTTTGATTGTAACTTTTCGGCATATCCTCATACAACGGTTCGTATGATATCTTACGAAAATGCACATATGACTGTTTGTATATCTTGTAATTTAGTACCCAGCTAATTAGTGCTTTGGTTTAGGAACAAAATTATCGTTGGCCGTCATCACATCACGTAGGTACTTAGCATATACTTAATAATAAATACCTAAGATATGCAGCTTAGGTTTGGAAATGTAAAGTCACGGAGTTTGAGATAAGAATCGTGGTTTGGCATCTTTACATCACGTACTTAAAGCACATTGCCTAAAATTAAGCATTAAACGTTAAGTTACACCCTTGATTCTAAGTTGTGTACTCACGTAGGTTAGATTCAGGGTTGGAAATACATTTTTTTGTCCATTTGCAGCTGCTGGATTCCAAAATCTACCAGCAACTCGGCAGATTACAGTTTTTTTGCCAAATAAATCGAGCAGCCACTTGCACATTTTACCAGCATTTGGCTGGAGTCTGGTTCTACTTTCATACCCTCGTTAGGTTTAAGAAAAGAAACATGGCCGTCATCACGTTACGTATACAACTCAAAATTAAGCGCTTCAGGTAAAGTTATGTAGCTTATGTGCAGGAATGTAAAGTCAGTTTGGTTAGATTTGAGAAAAGAGTTGTGGTTTGGCGTCTTCACATTATGCACCTAAAGAAAAGTACTTAGCATAAAATCACGTATTTAACGTTATGTTACGCACTTTATGTGAAGTTACGTAGGTTATGTGTAGGAATGTAAGTTTAGGTTTAAGAAAAGAATCATGGCTGTGCGTCATCACGTTATGTACTTCACTGAAAGTCACGGACTTAGCGTTAAGTCAAGTACGTACCATAAAGACATGTACTTAACGTGAATTTTTGTACTTGAGCAAAGTTACGTACTTAGTGTAAAGTTACGTAGGTTAGATTTAGGAATGTAGAGTCATGTAGGTTTGGTTTGAGAATACAGCCACGGCTGAAATATTATGTACTTAAAGTTGAGATCTTAACTTAAAATTAAGTACTTACATCATGGTAAATGATGAACTTAGCATAAAAATAAAGTTATGTAGGTAATGTTTAGGTAAATAATTATGATTGTGCGTCATTACGTAATTAACATTAAGTTATGTCACTAACATATGATGATGTGCCTTAAAATAATTCAAAGTTCACTTGGTTTCACACGGGACACAAACACCAGTCTCCCGAGAGAAAGTCCTGTGTTTGTTTGACCCATCCACCGACCCCGACCGACCTCCGTACGCAGACTTTCACTCTTTATAGTACTACCTTCTTTACTCCCGTACGTGCATCGATCGGGCGATCGTAGCCTTCGACTACTCGAGTTTTATGAGTTCTGGTGCATTTCTTTTCGTAGGCATACATACGAACAGTGCATGAGAACAGCCTGAACCATCAATGACGTCAAATTATTATCAGTTAACTTGATTTGTTGAACAGCAGGTGGCAGTGTTTATCTGTTACTCGATGCATAAAAAGAGTGTGAAGCCAGCAGAGTGTAGCCATCATAGACGCTTTCTTTTTAGGAAAACGTTTCTACAATTTTGTCGTGAAAATACAGAATGTGACAGAAAACATCTACCATGGCTAGTTACCAGGCCCTCTCTTAGGAGCCAAAAACTGTCAATGATTTAATCAATAAGCAGGTTGGTGTAGGCAGTTGATGCTATAAAGTACATACCCTCATCCTGGACCGATTTGACCCCAATAATTCTCAAATTTTAGAGACAAACTGAACTGTGTAGAGTAAGTTGTTGCTTTTTGTGAATTCAGAAGGAGGGCAGTATTGTAGAGCAGATGTGAATATTTTTATGAGTGAAACCCCAGTCCATGTGAACGACAAAAAAAAGCCAATCGTAAACGTAGAAAGGTTTTTTTGTACAATACGGTAGGTCACTTGGCACAAGACAATCTTGGTGTTTAATGCGTTCGTGTGAGGGCACAGAGTCTTTGTTGTATAATCTGTTCAGCTTCTTCGTTGTGGTTTGGGGTTCATGACAAGGCGGTGGGAAAAATGCAGTGTGACACATGCGCTAAATTAGACTTGAAAATTGTCTCAAATGTGAACTGCTGCACCTGATTTCTCTTGCCAGACACAAAGCAGGAGGCAAGATGTGTGAAATCAAGTGTGTTGCTTTTTGAAACATTTTCAAGTGCATGCAATGGCCGAATGACGGGAACAACCTGCGCGTGAACCAACACTGGGAGCCAGAATCGGTGCAACATTGTGACCCCCCCCTCCTCCCACGAGAGCCATCACAACTGCACTCATGTTCTCACTCAGCAGAGTTTGAGACAGTTTAGCCTCGTTTCTAACTCCCAGAGCTAATATTCCCTTCTCTGACTTCTCCTCCGGGCCAATAATGAGTCAGAGGCTGCGGCAACACTTGACATTTCAATGCATGTTTTGAGATTGTACTTAAAGATTGGGTTTTATGAGAGCAGATCGCTGTATAAACACAACTGGCTGTATTTGCACATGAGTCTGCAGGATTTTTTCCCCACTGACCCACGAAATCCTCACAGTCCCAAGCTTTGTAAAACTGAAATGATAGGACTAAAGAAGCAACTAATTTAATTATTTTCATTATGGATTGATTTGATGATTATTTTTTTTTACTATTCTGTAAGCTGCTTGGTATGTAAAGCATCAGGTAGCCAAATATAGATTTAATAAAAGGAAAATAAGTACACAGGAGTATCTGGAACCATTAAGTATTTGGAAAACTATTTAAACAATCAGGTGATTTTGGTAGCAGATTATTCTCCAATAGTTTCAGCACTATTTTGGAAACTTCTTTGTCTGGTTTGAAAAATCTGATCCTGAAAAGAGCGACATCAGTTTTATTCTGCAACTTAATGCACCTCAAATTTAAAACGAGAATATTAGAGAAACTTGTCTGACTTTCAGATCAGACAGTATAGAAAGGGAAATATTAAAATCATCTAGAAAATAAATACTAAAAACGCAGCTACTTTTGTTGACAGTAGGTGGCAGCAGCAGCACATCTGCGTCCAAAAAATCTTGTTTCTTTTCCTGTAGGTGGCTCCAGTTGACATGTAAAACTGAGTTTCACAAAGGCAAACTTTAACTGCTGCCTAGATTTAAATAATATTCAGACTAAAGTTTTTCGTTGCACAAACTTGTTTTAGTTTTTTACCATTTGAAGATGGATTAATATTCCACAATTTCAGCATAAATTTCAAAGTATAAAATGAGGCTACCTCGCGAAATGTGTCGAACTGCTCAGCTCCTTTTACTCTGGCAAAAAATGTTTGCCTTCTGGAAAAATTCAAGTTATAAAGATATTTTACTTCAAATAACTCTATCACTTCTCATTACTTTCTTCCTAAAATTGTTAAAATAATTATGAGCAATGGTTTCCTCTTTTTTGTTATTTGGTACCACTAGTCAGTGGGTGTCTTTAATTGTTAGCATAGAAACATGGCCCTAATCTCAGAATTATTAACTTTTTAACATTTTAGTCTTAAAAAGAGCCTTATTTTTGTGAAACTTGCATTAGACTAATCAAAGAGCTCCCCCTGGTGGAGAGTCTGCAGCCTGCGAATGCTAATGAGTGAAATTTAATCTTTGCAGCTCAAAAAGTTGCATCGAAATGAAAAGTGTAGCCTGAGAATCAACTGTCATGCAAAGAAACCCAAATATTGATTTTCACATAAAACTTCCAACTCTTGTCAAGTAAGAAAGAGCCGTGAATGTTTTCGCAGCACCAAATGACCGTTCGACTGAATGAGTGCATCCTGCATCCATGATGACATGTATGTGCGGTCATATGCAGGAAAATCTGATCCATCTTATGCTGCCACCTGCATCTTGCTGTACATTATGAATAAACTACCATGGAAACTTAAAACTGCACAAAACATTAGCGAACACGATGATCACATGCCTCAGTATCCCGGGTTGGAAAAACCCTGCTATCGTAAGCAAGTTTTGCACAATTGTGATCAGAAACATCACAATCAAACACATTTTACATGTACATTATATCTGAATATGAATGTACATGTAATCCACTGTGGAACAGAAACAATGGAGGAGCTACTTTGTGATGTCATATACAAATATAACATGATATATAAGACATACCGACGATACCTACACGTTATAGACACATTGCTCATACATTCATATATGTCAACACTTAAATATGTATATACAGTATACATGTATATATTCATATGTATACAGATATATCAAAGGAGGAATAAATAGTGCCATTAATGAGGTGAGACAACCTAGTTTACGTTCTCCTCTCTGGTGAGACGACTATCCCCCCTGGATTCATGCTAACATGCCCGAGGCCGTTTGTTCAGGAGAAATATGCAATCTGATGTGACCCAGGCAGATAAAATTACCCGGCCCGGCATTGGCCCAAACTCAGCACGTCGAAAGAAATAAGTCGGGCTGTATCCGGTTGCCCGACTCGGCTGAGACTTGGAATAAATAACGTCCCAGAATCGGGTCAGTTTATTTAGTGCCATCACTGGGCCATTATTAAAAATTACACGGCCCAGCATTGGTTTAAATTCGGCACATCAGAAGAAATAAGCCTCGCCGGGATGTAAATGACGCCAGATAAACTTGCCCAATTCTGGCTGCCGACATTGCGACGTTTTAAAAAATGACCTGGCCGAGCATCAGCCCAAATTCGGCTTGTCTGAAGAAAAAAGTTGGGCTGCTTCAAATTGCCTACGTCGGCTAAGACTCGGACCGAATGTCAGTGCAGAATCAAGGCAAATAAACTGGCCCAATTCTTGCTGCTGACATTGCGACGTTACCAAAAATGACTTGGCCCAGCATCGGCCCAAACTTGGCACATTGGAAGAAATAAGTCCAGCAGCATCCGGTTGCCTTGGGTGGGATTTGGATTAATTAACGCCCTAGAATCGGGTCGCATTATTTGGCCAGTTTATTTGGCCCAATTCTGGCTGCCGGCACTGCCATCACCAGGCCGTTACCAAAAATGATTTGGCCCAGCATCGGCCCAAACTCGGAAGAATCAGGCCAGTGTTTTGGCCTGACCTAGCATTGGCCCAAAATTAGAAGACAGAAGACATTAGTTCGGCTGCGTCCTGTTGTCCGACTCTGCCAAATATACTGGCACAATTCTGGACCGCGATTGTTTTTGATTCATTCAACGTTAGAAGAAATAAGTTGGGCCACATCCGTTCTGGGTGGGTATCTATGGGCTGTTGTCAAGCTTCGACCTAAAGTCGGCACAACGGAAGTAATACGCCGAGCCGCATCAGGATGCCCGAATCACTTGAGACCTGGAACGAAAGACGTCCAAGAATCGGGCCGCGGACACTGTGGTGGATATGGTGGCTGAATTACGGACACTCTGAGTGATGCTGGTGGTCATCCAGCTCAACAGCTGTGACTTTCCTGCTCTTTGATGGTAATTTGTCTCAAAAGTTCTTGAGGAGTGACCTGTTACAGGTTTTAAAATCACTCCGTCGCCGCCGCCGTCCTTCCTGCCTCTAGGTCTACTTTACAGAATTACGGCCGATAATAAATACTTTCAAAGTGTATTGTTGAACTACTGCTGCCTATGTAACAACTACAGCCTGAATACTTAGATGTGATTACATTCTATATATCTGATGGGGGTATTGACATATATCGCAATGTTTTACGAACAGAAGTTGACCCGGTGTGCGCATGAAGTCAGGCATAATAAATTACTGTATGACACACACACTTAGGAGTGAGACATGTTGTGCATGGACCTCTGACAGACTGTTGATGAAACAGTGGCGTTGGATGCTGACCGAATGGCTGTGTCAGGGAATTGGCAGTGGACGACTCTCTGGCGTGATGACTGGAACTTTCTGTTGAGAGAGCGGGTGGCATCGTCCCCTGGTGATGCATGTGACCGCTACAAATAAAGGCCTCTAGTTTGAAGGTAGTAAACTGGTGAAATCAGCTTTTAACTCCCCTAACTTACTGTAAATCCTTTTGTAATGCGGGGATGTTATGAATATTAAGTGTTTCAGGGGTTCTTTTTTCGCAAACCGTCTTTTTGTGATAATGGGCTCTAGAAATAAAATTGACTTGACTTAATTATTATCACAACAACTGACAACAAGTCTCTTTCCTCTGAGGAACATCTAACTATTTCCACATCAGACCTTTGCCCCATTTATATTATTGGCAAATTTTATTATTATTATTAATTATTTATTTAGTTTTTGTCTGCTTGTTTAAAAAATCTATTTAAAAAATCATCCTTTTTTTACACTATGCATATTTTTTCTTTTCTTTCCCCTTTTATTTTTTGTCAAATTACATTATTTTTATTACTATTATTATTAATTTATTTTTTGTCTGCTTGTTTAAAAAATCTATTTTAAAAAATCATCCTTTTTTCCACTATGCATATTTTTTTCTTTTACCCTGTCTTTCCCCCATTTAAATTTTTTGTCAAATTTTATGATTTTTTATTAATATTATTAGCTGCTATCAGTCCTTATTATTATTATTATTATTATTATTATTATTATTATTATTATTATTTTTTAAATCAATAAAAATCTTGTAAAAAAAAAAAAGAAAGATTTTTTTTCCCACATTTGCCAAACTGATCTGCAGTTTTTCTCACTTTTTCTCACATAGTTATTCAGATAACAGTCAAAACTACAAAGGCTCAATTTTAGGCTACAACCTTGGAGTTCTGTGTTTATTTCTCTTTGGTGGCACCTGTAGCGATACGCGTAAATTGCTGAGTGTATGTTGGCAGACTTGAAACCAGGCTGATAGTGACGTGCGGGTCGTCCCAAAACCCCCACGTCTCTCGCCAGGTTTCAAGTCTGCCAACATAAATATATATATATATATTGTTACAGTTCTTATTAAAAAGTGTTTATCACCATTATAACTCTTGCCTCTAACACACAAACTGAACCAGCAGATTGTGTTTCGACTAACTGTCTTTATCAAGCGTAAAAATTTCCTTTGCATCTTCAAATTTAATGTCTCTTATTGTTTCTAATGCAGGTTGAAACTGAATTTGTAAATAAACCACTTTAGAAAATAAAATACTGTAAAATAGCTCATTTGAGGCTTTTTTTTAAAGGGGGTATTCAGTCCAGTGTTTCGCTCAGATACTGCGCACGCTTACTAAACGAGATTTGTCTCGTGTGCAGCTCGATGACAAACTAAAACGTCACATTTAGCTCCAACGAACATTCGTCACATCAGCAGCTAAATATGTCCCGCTACATGAGCAACCCCGCGCTGCAGCAGCTCGTTATTTTTAATTGGCTTGACCTTTGCTGCTCCCAGAGACACGACATATACCGCCATCAAACTAGAGGCCGCGGAGTCGGGGATTGAAAATGCCACACAGAGCTACAGCTTGCATCAGAGTGTGAGTCATTTGTGCATTTAACATCTGCCCCTAAAGGTGGGAGAGAATTTAAGGATCAAGAGGGCAAACAAAACTTTTTTCATGGAATGTTTGGGATTTTCCTCCATCCATTCACATATTGGACTTATTTTCGTCTGCGTGGTTAATATCTAAAAGTTCGTTTGGAATTTTATAGAGTACTCCTGCTTGCGGAGACATCGCTGATATTCCCGGCAGTGGAAAACTATGGAATGATTGTGCTATAATCTTCTATTTAAGGAAAAAATCTTAAAAATCAGGGCAAAGTTTTCACCTTCTTAACTCGTGGGAATGCTTTCAGGTGCTGCTTTGGGGGACCTGCAGCGAGTTTTTAAAAAAGGGGAAAAGTATTTTGAGATCACACTCTTTGTCGCCGTGAACTGAAGATTAGAAAGAAAATGTGTGTGTGCATGTGGAATAATTATCTACACAGACAAATGCATGTACGTGTGTGTTTCAGAATACCCCTTGGTGTGTCAGATGGGTGCTGGTTTGGTCAGGGTGGGGGTCCGAGAGCAGCTGAAGCCTGTGAAAGGCGTGATGGGAGGGAGGGAGACAGGGCAGAGGGTGTGTCCTGCTTTCATTTGGTCTTTAGTTTGCCCACCTCCCCGTTCAGCTTGCCCTCCTTCGCCAGCTTCTCGTTGAGTTGGCACAGTTGGCGGAGGAAGCCGTCGTTAGGACCGATTTCTCTCTTATGCCTCACGGTGGCCACCGCCATCCGGGCATCCATTTTGTGGCGCAGCATGAGGTAAGCGATGACCATGGTGGGGGAGCGGCTGTAGCCTTCTCTGCAGTGTACGTACACCTTCCCTGGAGGACGCAAACAGAGAGCAGAACAATGAGATGAGTGCTGCAGAATCACTAAAAACACCACGGAGAAAATGCTGAGTCTCATCATAAGTCACTTTAAAGGATGCAGCTCGCAGAATTCTGCAGCATCTGTATCTTAGTGTCGACACATAAACACCAAAACAAACAAACAGCAACAAACCTAAATCAGCTGGCTCCTCCTGAACACGTAATTCCTTAAAAACAACTCATGTAATATATACTCTCATGTAACCGTGTGAACCAGCAAACTGGAGCTATTTTATTTCAAAAACATGGGAAAAAGGCACAAAGCAACTTGCAAGACATTAGTAGATTTAGAGTTATTTTTTTTAAAAAGCTAGAAAAAAGAAAAAAAGCTAAGGGAAAAACTGTAATTATAATATTACATGTGTAGAATTTTGTTACAGAGTTATAATATTTTTAAAGTCCTTTTTTCCAAGTCTAGTTTGCCTTGTTTGTTTGTTTTTTACTGTCATTTTAATTTAGTTTTTGATTTTCTTTCAAAATCAAGCTTTAAAAAAATATTACACATTATTATTTTCTACTTTTCTAGTTATTTTATTCCAACCAAACGTCGATCCTAATCATAAATATCAAATGTTTATGGATTTTCAGTATTTTAACCGTTTAAATGCCAGGTTTCTGTCATGATGCCACTTTGTTTGAAACAAAACAAAACATGAATTATTTCCAATATACTACACGGAAAGTAGATTTTTTTCATTTTTTACTATATCACAGTCTGGGATATGGGATACAGTAATTTGCAGCAACACTGATTGTGCCAGTGAAACTAATGGAAATAGCATGTGTTTTCTCCATATGCCAAATATGGTAAAAAAAATGACAAAATCAGGTGGAAAATAGTAAAAATGACAAATTACAAGTCAAAAGCCCAGAACGACACCCAGAAATAATACAATGCATGTTTTTATGCTTCTGTGGGATCAAAAACTGCAGTTTTGAATGAGATTACAAGATTAAACAAAAATACACAGTCTTGCCAAAAGTGTGCCATATGCATGAACACTGCCAAAATTATAAAAATTAGGAATAAGGAACCTAAAGGGTTAAAGAACCACACAGAGCGTTAAATAACAAAATAATGTTAAAAAAATTACAGCAGACAGAATTTCTGCTTCATGGTGGCTTTTTTAACTCTGACACTCAGAGGAGGAAGAAAAATCGAGGAAAAAGAAAAGAAACAAATAAACAAAGACGAGTCAGAGCGGTTTGGGAACATACGCTGCGATCAAAGTTGCAGAGCGAAGCATCTTCTGTGCCAGGAGATGCAAATACAAGACCTGACCTCTGCTGCAGACTCGGCAAAGTCAATCATCTTCACCGCACACACATCCTGCGCAAAGACTCGGTGTGTGTTCACTGAACACATGATCTCCGTGTTTGTGTTTTCATGTCCGTGTGTTTATTTGTGTGAGTCCTGTCTTGTTTGTGTTGCTGTCTGAGATTTGTTTCTATCCAACTCACATTTCATTACTGACAAGCCTGAGGCCCCATGAGGACTCGGACTTGGCGAGCAGCACAGAGCAGCTGATGTTCGGGTCAGATCTGCAGATTCTGCACTTTATTTGAAACCCGACACCTCTCTGTGTCCCTCTCTCAGCGTTACCCCCAACATCTCTCTCTTCTCTCCGCTCTGTAGTGTAATCTTCCTCCTCTGCCAATGAAATGACCTCTTCAGCACCTAATCACCGGCCTGCCGCCGATCAATGCCGATTCCACTGTATCCTCTTGTTAAGACACGCAGGATCTCTGGCTCACCGCTTCACTCATTTTCTCACTCCATCACTCACTCGCTAGCGGAGCTGTCACTTCTAATTCCTAATGTGAATTTTTTGGAGAAAAATCAAGTACTGAAACTTTGATGACCTGCTCACAGGCTGATAGACAGCTGGAAATAGTTCTCGTTGTTGTCCAGCAGAGGGCACTCTTCACTCTTGATATTTTGCATACCCTATTGTCCTAAATCTTAGTTAATCCTAAAATTCTTTGCAAATTTGGAAAACAAAAATGCATTAACAAAAAACGCAAATTCAAAAGCTTCAACAGAAGTGAGCGTCAACAGATAAGAGATAAGATAAGATAAGATAAGATAAGATAAGATAAGATAAGATAAGACAAGATAAGATAAGATAAGATAAGATAAGATAAGATAAGATAAGATAAGATAATCCTTTATTAGTCCCACAGTGGGGAAATTTGCAGCGCAAGGAGCAAATGAACAATATAATAGCAAAAAATAATTACAAATATAAAAATATTAAATAATAAAAAACAAGGTGCCAAGTATAATAAGAAAACAAGGTGCAAAAATAATGGGAATAAATGGAAAAAAAATGACAAAAGAAGGGTAATCGCTTGTCTCAAGTTCACTGCATATATCTGAATAAGCTCCTATACTGTTTTTCAGCACTGCTGCCATTTATTAGAAGTTAATGAAACCAATAACCGTCATTTTGAACTGATATACATTTACAATAAAATCTGCCAAAACTCAGCTGAAATGAAATTTTAAAAATTACTTTCACAGCAAAAACTGATGTACTCGATTTATTTAGATAAATTAATCACAGAATAATTCACTGGAATATTTTTTGAGACTGTGCGGCGTGAGCTCCTAAACATGACCGCCTCCTGTAACACACAGTAACCTCGTGTCTTCTTTATGGCGGACACGTAGCAACAACGCATCCATGCGATTCCTCATTAAAAAAAAAAAAAAAGACCTGTGACCTTTTCAGAGCTGCAGCAAAGAGGTCAGAAAATGTCACAGATAATGTTGCACAGAGCACAATGTCAGACTGCAGCAGGGAGGAGGTGAAACACTGTCTGCTGGTATCCTGCCTCCGCTCTCCTACAGTCGCTCCTGATTTACCACACTGTCGCTGCAGCTTCGCCAAACTGCCGACAATTAAGATGCTTTTCTGTGCCGAGGTGGACGATAAATCCGTGCCGGGAAATACAGAGTTCAGCAAACTAATTTAACACATCCCTCACGTGTGGTGACAAATCGACTACATTTAGCTGCAGCTTTGGGAGAGCAGGGATTTTTTTGTTGTTGTGAGACTCCTGGGATTGATTGTTCCTTTAGTTCACTCTGCTTTCAAAAATGCTGCACAACACACGTGAAATGTTAAAATACAGCACATCTGACCTTGTTGGTATATCATGACTAATTGAAGACTTAACTCCCCTTTGATTTTTGCATTTTTAACATTTCTCATACATTGTTTTATTCGAGTCCAAACGTGTCACATCACCTGTTAAACCAATCAATTATAGGACATGGTGAGGTGCTACAGGAACATTTCCACGTGATCTGATAACGGAATATGGAGCAAGGCTCAGGAGTGTGTCAGATTTAGCCCGAGACGCTCAGGGCCGTCACAATTATCGCCTGCGTTCACTTGAAGATCCACAGCGATGAACTGAGAGTGAATCGTTAAAAGACGCCTTAAATCTTGAATCCTTTGTTCGACGGGCAACACGAGGAGCCCCTTTTCACGCCTCAACCTGTGGAGACAAATTACTTTGAAGCCGGAGCTGCTGAAGTGAGAACGACACCGTGTTCCTCTTTGATCTGATCCACCTTTGAGGGGTTTTGTTAAGACGTAAACTCTCTGTTCTCTTTGGGCTTTAGGTGCATTTGCACATACTGATAACAAGTGGTGTAACATTTTCTGCCAATATCCCATCTTTCTTCCAAACTGGAGTTTACCGGTCATACTGCAAGAGTGATGCTTTGTGAAGATGCACAAAATAATGCTGCTTTTTTTCATTTATTTTTAAAAACTAAACTTTTTTACAGTCGATGACAAAGAATATATCGTCTAGTTCAATCGTGTTTAGGAAACAATGACTAAATTTACATTCACAAAATTGTTTTTTTTTGTCCATATTCTGCAAAAGAGTTGGGTATTGCACTAATGTTCTTGTTTATTTGCAGCCATGCATACTCCGATTAACGTATGACTCTGGTCATTTTGCATTAAAACATGATTTTCTCCAGTAGCGGACTTAGTTACCAAACACAGCTTCCCTCTTGAAAAGGTTGCTCAATTTGCACATATCCAAAAACCTGCTGACATCCAAGTCATTCATACATTTCAAGTGTTTTCTCACACGTGGTTCACTTGTTGGTTTATGTACAACGTATCCATGACAACGCAGAGCTGACCGAAAACAGGCAAGAGGCTGTGTGGTGCAAACTGCAGTAAAAACCCCAATTTAGAGCGTTTTCCAAAAGTGCTGTACAGCACGTAAAGAATGCTCCTTAAAACCTAAATGGACTGTTTCACAGGAACTGGTCCACGTTTACTTCCTGTCAGCTGATGTGATCATGCTCTGCAAAACATGCCAGCAGGAAGCTGATCACAGCTTATACACGTAAAAGCTCAAAATAAACTCACCTTTGCCGTTATTGTGTGCGAGGGCTTTGTCGATAAAATCAGCCCCCTCCTCAAAGAAGGCACTGAGGTTGAACTGCTCCGTGTCGTTGGCCTGGATGCCGTGGTACGTGATGCCCGTGCCGGCGTAGAAATCCACACTGGTGTTGACGTGCATGAAGGAGGTGCCCTCTGCCACGTTTAAGACGTGCGTCACTCCCAGTTTCTGCAGACGCATTGTATTCTGGGCTACGAACCTGTGTGTTCAGCATTAGAGTGAAAAAAAAAACATTAATTTAATCACTTTCGCAAGTTGCTGATGTTGAAACAAAGTCCGCACACTAATAAAAACTTACAGAAAACCTCTGTTGATGATAAAATAAACTTTTTTAGTTCTCTCACAACTTAAAATGATGAGTGTTCAGCAGCAGAACAAGACATCCAAAACAAATAACAGCACTAATAATAACACCTGACAGATTCGGCAAAGCAGCGTGTCAGCACAATTTATTTTAAAGTGATATTTTGACAATGTAGGTTGCATCTTTCACGACCGCTCTGCATGCACCTCAGTGAGCTCTGTGCTGGCACCATCACAGCTCGATACACAGCCAAAAACTGCGTATCTGCTGCTGAGAGCTGGAGAAACACGTCTGCATGTTGCACTCAAATGTGTCTTTTTATGCATGTTATTCCAAATTATGAATAATAATAGCTTTATTTAACCTTGAAAAACAGATGTTTACAAAGTGACAAACAGACAAAGCAACGGCAGCAGCAAAATAATAACATAAAAATCAACAAACGTGCCAAACAAAGAAAGGTCAAGAAAAGTCAAACAAAAAGGCAAAAACAAAATACGAACACAGAAGGCCAACAAAACGGATAAAGGTGAATAAAAAGGCAGATCTCGAAAGGCAGTTAAAGCATTAAATGAATAAAGTTTTTAAAAAATCTAAGAATAAAAGCAATAAAATAATATAAGAAATAATACAAGAAGACGACATCACATCAGAGGGGGATAAAACAAAGAAAAGAAGCAGAATAAATGATAGATGAACAAGTAAATAAAAAAATGAAGTACAACTAATTTATTGATAATTCTGAAAGTTTGATGCAAAGAAGCAAAATTTTATTTTGACGTTATAAACATGTTAGAGCACATTAATCAGCTGCGTATAAGATAAGATAATCCTTTATTAGTCGTGCAGTGGGGAAATTAATATTAATTAATATTGATTTTATTAGTCATGTCAACATCTCAGTAGGAATATTGTCTTTTTCAGAATAATGGCAAAAAACTGTGAACACAGTCAGAAAAAATAAAAAGTGAAAAGAGAGATTGTAAAGGAGAAAAAATATAATGGCAAGCGAAACAAGATTTTTACATATTTATAAAGAAACTATAAATAAAGTTTAAAAAAGGCAGGACTAAATACACAAAGAAATGGTTAATCATCTCCATCTTCATGCATTTGGCTTCCAGGAAACAATAAATCTGTCCTCCTGCTCTGCCGTACTCGCTTTGCTCTGCGTTGACCTAATATGCAGTATTGTAGTTGTTGCAAACAAAGCGTAACAAAGCAGTCTGGGGTTTTTGGCTGCCTCGGTCTGCCTGGCTCGATGCCTGTGTCCACTGTTGCGGTCCAACCTGGCCGAAGGCACTGCCCATTGATTCTAAATAAAATGCCTCTTTTGTATTTGTTGCATTAAAGTTTTATGACACATTTAGTGTCATTAATTAGCTGCACAGAATTTATGTTCAAACACCAAAAAACTGCCTCATAATGTTACTCTGCAGCTGATGGAGACGCAGATAATGACTTATTGTGAGTTATTTTAGTTGGTATTTTTCATCAGTTTTTATTTTTATTCAAAATTTGGTTCTCAGCTCAGATTAGTTTCCAGAGTGCTTGTTTCATTTTTATTGTTTAAATTGCACCAATGCATCTTCATACTTGCTGTGTTGACACATTTGACAAAACTGTCAGAATAAAATTAAAGACATTTCCTATATATATTTTCCTTTAGTTAGTTTTGTAAGTATACTATTGTTACATTTTTTTGTTTTAATTGTATAATATTTAGTTTAGTTTCCACACATCCATTTATTTTTTAATCTGTTATACAGGCCTTTTTTTGTGTCCGAGGTGGTGGGCAATATCAAAATGTGGAAGTTCAGGCTGTAGTTGGACAAAACAGTCCAGGAAGCCAGTAAATGTGTCATGCATGACCTAAATTCTGACATAACATTTCACTTTTTTCATATAAACTTACCACTTTAAAGGGATAGTTCGCCCCAAAATGAAAATTCAGTCATTATCTACTCACCGTCATGCCGATGGAAGTTTTACAGTCCAAAAAACACTGTCTGAGTTTCACGGGGAAAAGGTGTTACGCTCATCTCCCCAACAACTGAAGCAAATGGCGACCAGGATTCAAACGTTAAAAAAATACATAATGAAACCACAAAATATCTCCATACTGCTCGTCCAAAGTAATCCAAGTGTCCTGAAGCCCCGACGTGCCAAGTTGTTTTGAAAAAAGTCACTGGCGTCATGTTTTTAGACTTTTTGTATCCTGTAGCTCACGGAAGACCAATGAGAGCTCTCGGTATCTGCACACTAGTGTTTACATGCTCCCTGGAAGCCCCCCATACACAGTCCTTTTAAATCCAACAAAAAGACTTGTTGCTTGCTGCTAACTCCACAAGTCTCTCTCTATCTGTGTGGGGGATGTAAACGCTAGCGTGTAGATACCACATGTACGCAACTTCCAAACTTGGAAGAAAACATGACGCTTGAGACGTTTTTCAAAACAAACCGGCATGTCTGGGCTTCAGGACACTTGGATTACTTCACACGAGCAGTACGGAGACATTTTGTGGTTTTATCATGTATCTTTTTAACGTTTGAATCCTTGTCACTATTTGATTAAATTTTTTGGGAGATTAGTAAAACACGTTTCCCCCGTGAAACTCCAGCAGTGTTTTGTGGACTATAAAACTTAACCCGACTTTCCATCAGCATGAGGGTGAGTAAAAAATGACTGAATGTTCATTGTGGGGTGAAGTTTCCCTGTAATGTCACAGAATACCTCAGATTAGTTGGTACAAGCCTTAACCCTGACCTCTTTGCCCTGATCCTAACCACCTCGGACCTCGACGTGTCAACGTGACGAGTAAAAACCAATATCTGCACACAGCAGGATCCATAATAACGCATCATAGGGATGAGCGTAAACAGCCGACTGCAGCGGGACAACTCTCACAAGGTGCAAATAGACACTTTTAAAAACTATAAAAGCAAAAAGCTTTTATTCTATATTTGCTTTATTTTTATTCAGACCTCAGGAAGATAAATCTTGCTGTAAACGGCTCGCCCTGACAGCGCTGAGAGCTTTTATTGCTAGATCTCCTTACAGTCAATACGCCGCTGGTGAGGCGAGGCTAGGTGACCCTGGACAGCTCCCTGGAGGTGGCGGCTGCAAAGCCCCCTCTGCAAGGACTAATAAAAAATCCTCCCTGCCACCATTTCTGCTTTATGGGCGTTGGAGGAGGGATGAGACGGCCCATCTGCTCGTGTGTCAGCTGCAGGGCACAGAGTCCTTCACATTCATATTATTGCATTTTTATTCAGAGTACGTCCGCGTATATTTAGACGTATGTGCATAAATGATTGAGTAAATGCTTACAATGCAACATAAGTAATGTGCATCGATGCATGTGGAAGCAGACTGTACACAACACATTGCAGAGGCACGCGCTCCGGTTCAAGCGAGTTCACAGGCTCCCTCTAATTTTTTTACCTGGCCTGTCCCAGCCTCCTCCACCCTGGGATCCGCAGTCCCACAACATCCATTATTAAAGACCGGCTTCACAAAGAGCCAAAGTGTTCCTCAAAGCAAACAAACCACACCTTAAGTGTGTCCCTGAGCTGCGCGGTGGTTTCATAGTGCTGACTACGACTGATCTGAGAACAGTGGAAGGAGTTTGACTTCTGGAAAAAAAACGCTCATAATGCATTTAGGGGATTTCACTGACTTGTTCATCAAAGTGCCAGAATTTTTGATAGATCATCATTTTTAAAACTCTATTGTTGGAGTCATACAGATTCAATTAGATGAGCCCAGATTTGTTTTTCTTCCCCGTCCCAGATGTCTGTTTTATACACTTTTCTTCTGGATAATTAACCCTTAGGGCCCGCTTTAGTATTACACACACTTGTATCGCTTTTCCCAAACCAACATCAGTGCTAATCATAAATATCAAATATTCATTAATTTTCAGAATTTTAACCCTTTTAATGAAGGTTTTTTGTAATAATGCCACTATGTTTTTAGATGAAAAAACACAAAAAATGAATTATTTTCAATATACTGCATGCAAAGTTGATTTTTTTGATGATCACAGCCTAGGATATGTCATTGATTTGCAGCAGCATTGATTTTTATATATTTCTTGTGAACTCATACCGCTCTGCATACAAAAGCCCTTTTCAAAATCAGGCTTTAATTATAAAATAAATTATTTTCTGCTTTCATTGAGGTTTTTTTTTTAACCTACATTAGTCCTAATTGCAAATATCAAATATTCATTCATTTTCACCACATTTACCCCTTAAATGACTTTTTTTCATGCTGCCACTATATTTTCACATATAAAAAACACAAAAAATGAATTACTTGTAAGGGCCTGCATACTATTTTTGAAACTGTACCACAATTTTAAGATTGAGTAACTGACGTGGGCAGCCCGGGGCGTTCAATTGTCACTCTGAGGAACAATCCTATATTAAATCCTGTCCTGGTTGTTGCTTTAAAGTATAGATCGTAGCCTAAAATAGTTCATGGGCCCAACTCCCTCTGGAGGATGTGAGACGTTGATGAATATTTTCAAGGGCAAAGCTTTCTGTCTTTGCTCATAGTCTCATGAACTGTAAGCGAATAAGTGTGCGAATCGCTGCAGCACACATAGTATATCAAGTACTGTATATGTTGTGTTAATCGGTGCGTTTGTTTTGATCTGGGCCAGCTGCACAATTTAAGTCGTAACCGTGTACGAATAATACACAGGACACATCAGCAGAAAGGCTCAGTGGGTCCCAGCGGTGGACGAGATGCAGGCTTTCATCAACAATCAATACCAGCTCGCTCTGCCCGAGCCATCTGTGATATCACATTACACCACACTGCCCTTTGTACTCGTTTGATACTTTTACGCCAAAATGTTTTAGTAATAACCCCGCCTGACTGAACCCGGTCATTAAATAAAGAAAAACATTACTTTAAATGATCACAAAAACATGATTCATTCATCGGACATCAAAAAACAAAGCTGAGACACATCGAGTCCCACAGTTTGGTCTGATCGGCCTCAGCTGAGCTTCGCTCGACTGCCAGCTCTTTGTTTGCAGACTTGGCCCGGGCAGATTGGCATATTCAGAGTGATTCTGATGTACAGAGGTACAGTAATATGCTTGTACTCCTCCACCACCCTGCTGGCAGCGGCCGGAGCCAAATGATGGACTGCACAGAGACACCACGTCTCTCAGGGGCGTCCCTGAACCCGTCCTCCACCATGAATCCATAACAGTGAGATCAAGAGCTGCTCTGTGAAAGCTTAGATTACGTTACAGCGCAGCACAGTGTATTTAAATATCACATTTCCTGTAACTGGGCTTTTTCTCTTCACTGGGTGTTCTGACAAGTTTGACACTTGAAACCTGAAAATGATTTCTGATATTTGTGCACTGTAGGATTTTTTAGTTGTTTTTGTTAGAAACTTGTAAAAATCACGTAATTAGATTTGTTCTGGTTTTTTTGTGGCTTCTTTCCTGTTATGTTGCCAAAAAATACTTCTTCATTGCAAAATTATTTTTACTTAAATGTGCTAAGACAGAACAAGTACCATAAATATTTGATACTGATACCAATATGGTACAAATAACACCAAAACGTTTTTTAATATGTCCGTTTCAGGAATAAGAACTCTTTTCTGTCAGTCCAAAGTGAGATTAAGAAAATATCTGGAATTTAGATACAATTAAATCCAAATTATTTTGTACTGTGATCAGATTTCAACTTTGGGTTCAGGTACATTATTAGAAATCCTTTATATGCTGCATATACAAAAATATCTGCTTATACAAGCTTATTTCGCTTATCTACATTTTACTTATTTATGAAATTGTATTTTTGTACTTTCACCCCATCTGTTCATGTACACAGTGTTGTTTAATATTTGTGCTCTATGTCATAAGGGGGGCGGGGGAGGGGCTACATGGGTGTCTGATATTTTTATTCTGTAAGTCTGGGAAGCATTTTGTACTTAAACTTTAAAAGTGCTATGTAAATTAAGATATTTATTATAATTATTATTATAATTATAATTATTATTATTAAAACCATTATTATTATTAAGATTTTTGCAAAATTTTCAATGCCATTTACTAATTCCATGACTCTTCCAGGTTTCCAGGTGTGAAGGTGATATTTTGAATTTTTAAAATCCAAAATATCAATATCAGTATCGGCCTCAAAAATCCAGTATCAGTCAGGCTATAGATCATATTATAAGTTTTCAGTTGTAAGACTCTGCTGTAAGACTTCTTACACTGCTCTTAGACTCAGGCTTTTAACCACTCAATCCCGACACATGCCAGGTGTGCTAAACCTGACTTGAGCCTGAGGTTTGCTGGCCCTGCTCTGGAGGGGGGTTAACCCCGAGTTTGCAGGGTTAACTCCTCTAAAAGGACCTAATCCTGGGCTAAAAGTTGCCAGAGTGAAACTGGGCTGAATGATAGCAGAATTTAAGAAAGTTAACATTAGTTACATATTAAAATCAGGGCTGCAAGTAACGTTTTTTTTTTTTTTGATAATCGATTAATCGGTTGATTATTTTTTCGATTAATCGATGAATTAAACCTGAACATACGTCGTTTTTTGTCGAGACCCCATCTGCATGTGCCGTAAACAGTCCCGCGACACATTTAATAATCGATTATAATCAGTGTTATCGATTCGTTGTTGCAGCCCTAGTTAAAACTGACACTTGAACCAGAGCTCATAGAGGTGCAGTGTGGATCATATAGCCCCGGGCTAAGCTTAACCCGGGTTAAAAATGTGTGTGTGAAAACGGACTAAGTTAGCCCAGGTTCAAGGCTAAGGATGGCTAAAAGAATACAGCGTGAAAAACCTGACAAACAGGTTTGTCATGACAACCACTGCATTATTCTTCATAAAAACTGATATTACATACCGATAAAAACAATCTTATTTCCGCGTGACATGACCGGAATATCCCCCTCCGAATACTGTAAGTGTACTGACAGTAAGAACTGTTGTGTATTTATATTTGTGCATAATACATCTCATACACAATCTGTGCGGGAAGTACCAGGAACTGGTTTTACTGGAACGGCGAGCTGTAAATTTCTAAATGGTCGGCATGTTCATTACAAAGCCGATAGCATCCAGTCAACCAACAACCGAGGATTTATGATCGGCCGTGCGCCATGTTTAATATACATGATACATCAGCACCTCTCACTGATACAGGTGAAAGCACAGGAACTAAAGTACATAACAGCAAAGACAGACACCAAGAAATTATAATTTTCTCTTTTCTTTTTGTTTCATGTGATAATAAACTAATATCTTTGGGTTTTTGGGTTTGATTGTTGGTTAAATAAAACAAGAAATTTGAGAACATCTCTTTGGGCTTTGGGAAATTGTTATGGAATTTTTTTTTTCACATTTTGTGAACTAAATAATTTACTGATGTATCAAAATTAAATTAACAATAATGAAAACAATTGCTGGTTGCAGCCATAAACTTCTAAATATAAGAAATTTTTATCAAAAAATGTTTATGTCGTGTTTATGTTTATAACCAACTACCAGATATACATTATTATTAGATTTAGAGCTGCAGTGATTAGTTGATTCATCATGATTGATGATGAGAAATCTGCATTAAGTTTGATAATTCGTTAACTGTTTCAGTCATTTTTCAGACAGACAAAAATACGAAAATTTGATGACGTTACAGTAAATTGAGTGTAAGTGGATTTTGGAGTCTCAGTCAGACAAACTTTGGGATCTAGGAAATCAAATATCATGTTATTTTTGACTAAATACTTCTATCAATATTGCAATTACATTGTTTAATTGACTAGAAATGCTCTCATAAGATATTTACACAACAAGATTTTTGATAGTCATCAGTAACGTGGATACAATGACTAAGTGGATAAAGGCAAATAACAGAACCGCTAGAACAGGTAAATTCAGAAAATGACATTATTTTACAGTAAGGCTCCAGCAAAGCTTTTTTTTTCCACAGCTGAAAACGCCAGCAGACAACAGATGGCGCTGATATTTTATTGGTTTCAAGTTGTTTTGTTAAGTAACCAAAATCCAACATCACCTTAGAATAACAACATTTAGTTGCAGAGTTAAGAAGAACAAAACCCAACATCTGCAAAACGCCAAAATGCTAATGTCCACACATGAGAAACTATAACACTATTAAGTATTTAAAATTTTCATTGCCCTAATTTTCACTCCAACCTTTTGTCCAATGTCAAGATATTTGCAGATTAGTTTTCTGGTCATAAACGAAAATTAATCGACTAATTGTTTCCTCTCTGGTATAAGACGATCGCATTTTTATACTATTTACTTAAAAAAATTTAAAAAGTCAGCTCCAGGTGGCCTCACAACAGGTTTATTATCTCTAACTACACAAGTTATTCATGTTCTCAGGATTTCATAATTTATTTTCCTAAAAACTCAGACTATTATAGGCAGGTTTGGGATTTATTAGTGTGTATTTAGGTGTAAAATGCTTAAAAAGGTGTAACTGACAGGAGATCAGGCTCACCTCACTGATACGTGCATCTTCTCACTCACGACTACAACATTCACGTGCTCCTCTTTGTTCTGCAGGAGCCACGAGACCGCCTGTTGTTTTTATAGAGCATCTTATGAATGAAAATGTATTTTAAAACAGATATACATCTATTTTAACTGATATGTGATGGCTGTTGCAGCCCAGAGCAGGGTGTGGAGCGACGAGGACGTGATTACACGGCGGTGATACTAATGATGGAGGGTTTCATTGAGTAAAAACAAGGTCTCTGTGTCCGTCCTTCAGTGTGCGATCCCGGGTGTGTTTATGAATTAAAACAGTAAATATGAAAATTATTATTTTAACATAACACCACAGAATTACAGAGTCCACCTGTGTGACCGCCGACGCGTCGCCGCTGGCTGCATTTTCGAGGACAAACAACACAATTTGTTGACAACAACAGGCTGTCGCTTCCTCCATGATGACAGCGGAGACACCAAAATAACAAGCCCGCCCTGCGCGCCTGCTCCCCGGACATGCGACACTGTTGTCATGGTCGTGTCTGCTCGGTTAAAAAACAACAACAACAAAAAAACAGCTCACCTGTCAGTGTCAAACAATAACGCTGAGTGACTCACGCGTTGCCGATGTATATCCGGGGGTAGACCTCGTTGAAGTGCTGGGTCGGCAGGCTGTAGAAGCCGCTGCCGTTGGACAGCAGCTCGTTGAGCTGTTGGACGGTCACCTCTCCGCCGGGAGCCGGGGGGACCTCCGCCGGCGGCTGCTGCTGCTGTTTGGTCGGACTCAGGTGTTTCTTCATGGCGCCTCTCCTTCTTCCGCCTCCTTCTCTCTCCAAACTAATGTTAGATAACAAACAGCGCCGAACTCGCGAGCCTCGTCTCGTTATTCAGCTGCATTTTACCTCCGCACGTGAGTCGTGCGCGTGGTTGTCTTCTCTTCTACAAGGTGTCTGGTGATGATGATGATGATGAAGCGCGAGCGTTTTTTCTACAGTTTATGACGTCAAGCGCGAGGGAGGTTTAGCGGAGAGTTCCTGTCACGAGTTTCAAAGTAAAACGACAGCAAACCAATATTTTTGACAAGCGCTGCACAGAGAGCTTAAATATGTTCATAAAAGCGCGAGAATCAATAAACTAGCACCATATAAAACGTGATTATAAATTATAAAACTTATAAAAACAGTAGACACGTGGTTGAATGTAACAAAGTAGCCCACACTTACTTATCAGTCAAATCAGAAATACTTAATAATCATAAAATAACAAAAAACATAATTTTTTTGTGTTGTATATGTGTATGTATATATTTTTGTGTGTGTGTATATATACATATATAATGTGTACATTAAGTATGTAAAACATTTGAGAATATAAATATATCTATATTATCCTAAGTATGTTAAAAAAAAAAATTAAAGTGCATTTTGCTACATTACAATGTATGGAACTATTTGGTGAAGTTTTAGAAAATTAAAAATGTGTGTATTATGTTACATGGCTATATATATATATATATATGTATATGTATGTGTATATATATATATATATATATATATATATATATATATATATATATATATATATATATATATATATATATATATATATATATATATATATATATATATATATATATATATATATATATATGTGTGTGTGTATATATATATATATATATATGTATGTATGTATATAATGCATTCAAGAGTTGTGCAACCAACAGTAAATTTGGATGCTGAAAAGTATATTATCATGAGTATCTGAGTAGCCTCTTGCATCACTTGAATTATTGCAGAGAATTATTGCAAAATTAAGTCACTATTGCAGTTGAAAATATAACAAGCTAAGCTAAAAAATATATATAATAGATATAATAAAAATATTTATAAACATAACAATAATAATTTTTTTTTAAAATATATAAAAAATGACTGTGAGGTTATTGCCCAACATCAGTGTTGTACCTCATCAATACGTGTGGTTGAATAGGAGCAAATCCCTGCAGGGAGTGGAAGCTATTATAGCATCATATTAATGGCCAAGTTTTGAGTTGTTCAACAATCACACAGTTGTGTTTAAAAGTCCACATACTTTAGATATAACGGCTATAATCTGACTGTTTAAAAACTGTTGGTCTCAACTTGGTGACATTCCCAGTTTTTTAAGGGACTTAAATTGGATTTCTTAAATGTTGTTAATAATAAGCGTTCATGTTTCACAATAAGACATACCCAGTCAGTTCTCCTTTGTTGGCCTTTTGAAAAAGAAATGTCAGTTGCAGACATTGCAGTGCTTTTATTTTAAAGACAAAATCTTGCAGCTTCCGGTTGTATTCAGTGTGTTTGCTGCTGACTTTGCTCCGCTGCCTCCGCTGCCTCCGCTCCGCTGCCTCTCCCTCCACCACCACCTCCAGCAGACACACCCCACCGGCAGGCAGACACTCAGGAGACGAGCTGGACCCGAGGAGGACAGCGGTGACAGGAGAGGAGAGCGTGCTGCCTTCAGAGGCTGCTCGGAACATCCTAAAATTTGGCACAGTGTGCATTTTGGATGATTTTCTAACAAAACAGGTGGCACATGATATCTACCCATAAGTCCCTGCTTCACAGATGACTTGTTTGTGGGTAAATAATGAAGATATAAGTTCAGTTTGGATTTTTTTTCTGTGCTGGACCCACAACAAGTGGTCTTTTTCTTTTAAAAGTGGGAATGTTGATGTTTTGTAGGAGCATAAGTTACATTTTGAACACTGGTTTTGATCCTCAATGCCTAGAGCTAAGATTTATTCATTTATTTATTTCCCGATTTTATCATTTATTATTTGCCTGGAGAAGATTTGTAGAGTAGATCCTCTTGCTTTCTTGCTTTATTCTTGTCAGAAGTAGCCTGAAAAAAATCCTAATCAGACTGTGTTACATTATGTCGATGCAGTGCAGCATGTTTACTAATTCAGTTCACAATTGTCATGCTCATGCACACCTTTAGACAGGTGTACTGTCTATACTGCACTGGCACTCTACTTTATTATAGGACCACGTATGTGCACTTTAAAAATTATTAATCCCTGTCATGACAATATTTGCAGAATTAGAATTGGGCCTGGTGGAAAAGTAGTATTATTTCCTCAAGTATTGTACTAAAGTTAAATTTTGAGGTTTTTTGTTATTCCATTTTCTGCTATTTTCTACTTTTTACTCAACTATACAATTACTAATACTAATACAATTACATTTATCTGATACACACTTTGCAGATTTACAGATGGAAAACCTGGAAAAGTCAGAATTCTTTTGAGAATTTTAAATTTTAGTCATTTTCCTTGAATTACCTCCCTCGTAATGTAATTTAATGCTCAAACGTGTTCATGTGTGACGTTTGTTTACCATCATTTCTTAATTTCTCTCTGAGTTCTGTCTCTCCCGTCATGTGTGCCACCTTGCTGAAATTACAGTTACAGGCAAGTAGGGCAAGAAAAAAAATATATACAATGGGTCCTTGAAAAGTCATGGAAAAGTTTGGCAATTTTGTCAGTGAAAATGTGTGTGAATCCATAAAATGTGGAATATTTATATATTTTTATGGTGATAAAATGTGGCATAAACGGTATAGATAATCAAATAATATGAAAAGAGAACCACGAGAGCAAATAGGACAAGAAAATAGTACATCTGCAATTATTATTATTATTATTATTTATTTATTTATGTCTGAAATACACAATTTCTAGCTTTATATACATCTTTATGGATGTATTTCTTCTGCCCACCCCTAGATGTCAGCACAAGGCTTCAGTAGGTGATGTATTCAGCCTGTTGGTGGTGATGTTACTGTATAGAAATACTATTTTTAGTCTGTGTTAATGTATGCATCATGTGACATTAATGCAAATCTGAAAACAGCTGAAATGCAAGTGGAAATTACGCACTGGAATTTGATTTTTGACAGTATATTGAGGACATTTTGAGGTTTCAATTAGATCTCACTACAGTGAATACACGTTACTTTGAGCTAAAAGTCTTAAATTGCTCAACCAGCACACACAGTATATACCAAATATTTACAACCACAAGATGGAGCCACATTTCTATCAAATCAACACACTGATTCCACAACTGAGCGTTTCAAACTGTGATTTCAGGAGGCACAGCAAGGGTGAAAACAATTATCACCGTGTGCGCTGTGAAAAATAAGAAACAAATGAGTAATAATCACACTGAGGTGTGTTTCATCAGAGTTGGGGCTTAAATCTCCGTGCAGCACGTGAAAGCTGTTCTCCGCTGTAACATCGTGAACAAGCTGTTTCTAAAGTAGGTTAATGAGTCAAAATAATTCAGGTGCATTCAGTCATGTTCAGCCAGTGGCCCGCAAAATAATAGTGATCTCATCCAGTAAAAACGACTCGTGAATGAAGGTTTGCTGACCTGTGCAGATTAAAAGGTTTTCATCTCATCTCATCTAACTGTTAGGCTTGTATATGTCTCTGCAAATTCAGTTTAACTTGAATTATTTTGGAAAATATGTGTTAACCCTTTGAACCAGGAACGACATCGCTTTTTTGTGTTGTGTTCAGATGCCTTTTACATGTATTTAAACATTTGGACCCTGAGCTAACTGGTTTGAAAATACTGGGGGGTAAACAAAGGCAACGAGAGTCTTGACATAAAATGTTCCACAAATTGCAAGATTATTAGATTTAGAAAAATATAAATTTTTAAAAGTAGGAGAAAATCTTCATGAATTATATTTGTAATTACTCTAATTATATATTTAAAATTATGTTAAAGAATTTTTTTTTAGCACCCTTTTCAGATCTTTTCTTTTCAGGATTTTTTAAAACTAATTTTATTTATTGTGTAAATTTTTACTATTTTTTTGCTAGTTATTGGGTCATTTCATCTTACAGTTGCGCACACATATTTTATTATTATTTTTGATAGCACCCTTTTCAGATCTTTTCTTTTCAGGATTTTTTAAAACTAATTTTATTTATTGTGTAAATTTTTACTATTTTTTTGCTAGTTATTGGGTCATTTCATCTTAAGTTGATTATTGCCTTCTACCACTTTTAAATAAATCAAGCAAAGCTGCTCTTGTTTTAAAGGGTTAAATTTTTTCAGATAGGTGTAAAATAAGTGCAATGTCACACAACTGCATTTCAACTAAATGCATATCACTGCATCTGTAGAGTGCAGTTTGCAGAGGTGCATGTGAACCAAGTGTTTGCAAGTTATCTAAAGTGGATTAATTTGACAAACAGATGTTATTTTACGCAACATTTGAGCCTTTTGTTTTCTTGTGCGCTGAGTGATTTTGGGAGGTTACATCATTATCTTCTTACAGACTCTGAGCGGGTCGGGTTTAGCTGTTTGCCGTTGGTGGGCTGTAAATCCCACCGAGACATTTTACACATAAATCTGGTTCGACTCAACTTGGATGCTCTTGACCCATTTCACTTAAAGCCCCATGCCAGTCATCATTTTTGTGTTTCCATGGCGATGTAAGGAGATGCAGTGCAACACCATGGCAACAACAGATCTTGTGGAACAAAAATTTGAGCTCCCCGTTGTGCACACACCTGTGTGTGTGTGTGTGTGTGTGTCCATTGTAACAGTGGCCTTAAAACGTTTAATGGTAAATGAAGGGAGCACGACACTGATCCAGTTTAATTCAGTGGTTCCCGACTGGTCCAACCACTGGTTCCATATTTCTCCTTAGTACGTAGTTCACGGTCTGCACATTTGATAAATTATCACATATTCAATTTTATTTATTGAAATGTAAAAAACATGTTAACTTTAAGACTGGATTTACACCAAAAATCTTGATGCCCAATTCTGCTTTGTTGCCTATATGCCATTTTTTGGACCAAGTGCATACATCTACTCTTAAAAATGACTCAAATCCGATATCTGCATTTACACCTGCTTAAACTTTGCTTATACTTGAAATAACATGCATGCATAAATGGAAATGTGCTCATAAATGTGTTCTTTCGATACAAACCCTATATTTTCTGAACAGTTTCTTCGCCCCAAAGGTTTTTAAAACAGTTAAACTCTGCATTTGACCACAAGCTTGAGCCCTCGTCCTCCAATGCTGTATTTTTCGGTTTCCAAACACATCTAATTACCACATTAAACCATTGTCACGTTTTCAATTACGTATAATTTGCAATGTCAGGGTGTGTGCTTAGACCAAAGACTGCAGATATCCGAATCATATTTGATGTATTTCCACATATGAATGAGGCACTGAGAATATCTGATTTCAACGGTCACAGTCACTGGGGAAAAATGCTTAAGATGTATAAAATATGTCAGTAAATATCCCATTTGTTAGCTCTAAAGGTTTTATGTGTCTTAAGGTGCTAAAAGAGACAACAGAACGTCATTAAGCCGTACAGGACTTTACAGCCATGTTGTTATGGCAACCTGAAGTCATGTGACGATATTGTAGTCCTTATGTTCGCTTTTTACTTCTGGTGATTGCATTTAGGCTTAAAAAATCCTAAAAGGGGTGTTAATTTGTGAAGATAATCTCGCCGAACAAAAAATGAAAGTACCATAATTTACCACAGTTTATTTTCTGCAATAATCCAAAATCCAATGGAAAAATCCCACAGTCTTTTTGTCGAGGGAACCAGGGCGACGCTAACTTCCGCATTGGCTTGCAGAAAAACGTCATCTCTAGAGGACTCTGTTTTATATTTAACTAAACATTCGCACCATCCTCAAATGCAGTTGTTGGAAATTTCCATTTATTCTTAGCAGCACTGAGGTTTTGCAATACAATCTACAAAATCTGCTCTTTTTTCAACCGCCCATTTAAACAAACAATGGACAGCAGCAGGCAGCAATAATGTAAAATAAAAATGCAGAATAGATAAATTACTGGTAGGGGGGTTGTGACCACGAGTCCCATCTGGCTGTGAGAAGTCAAGACTTAACATTGATTTAGAGGCATTTTTATTGACAGTTTCCTCTTCCCTCATTCTGCATCATGATGCTGCACGAGCAGATAATTGGACGACCACCACCTGAGTCCTCCTGCAAATCAGCTATCAGTGACAGGCAGCGGAGTTACACTCAGCACTCAAATCTGATTTGAAGTGACCCAGATCTGAATAATATCTGATATTAGCTTTGTTATATTAATACAGAAAACCTGCATGGAGTCTGTGAGAGGCTGATAAGAGCAACAACAGCTGAGTCCCACCTGTAAGTATAGATTTATAAAAACGGATACTTATAGGTGGTATATATTTATGTATTTATTTTTATTTTTATTTATTATGCCTGTTTTTGCTTTTAATTGTTTTTGCTCTAATTATTCTTTTCTTTCTTTCTTTCTTTTTTTTTTCCACTAAAAGTTTACTTGCTGCAAAAATCATAACACAAAAAGTCAACAAAATTGACGAATAATATTTGCAAATTCCACCAAGTTTTCAAGCACAATTATGATGCTCATTGACCTCAAGGGGGCGCTGCATTAATCAAATGTACGTTTTCGCAATAACCTCAAAAACGGCTTGGTTTTGAGCCAGAATTGTTTCACAGTTTTAATCTCTAAATCCATCTGAATCTTTGCTCAGATGGTCCTTTGCATGTAAAACGTTACGTTCTGTGAATTTTCAGGTTTTTCTCTGAATCCTATTTCCCTGAATTTGTCCCAGACTGTTGGTTCAATTGTCTGAATTTTTTTGCGGGATCATCTCTGGACATCACTGGTCTAAAATTATCAAGGAAATTTCAGTATGTGGGAAAAAATCCCTGATAAATGCTGCTTACAGCTTTATTTTTTTTTTAAAAGATACTCAATGATTAAGCTTTGATTGGTAAACTGAACTTTTTTGTGTACAGGTTGAAGGGACTGAAGGGAGCTAAATCTGATTATTCTCTACACAGAAATCTGGTAATCTTTGTCAAATTTTCTTCAGCGAACTCAAAGCATTCTGACTGGGTTTTGTTTGCATCTTCATCAGCCACATACAGCAGGTCAGATTGGAAACTGGCCCATTTTCAACATGTAATATACATTTTCATGCAGGACGTTCCTTTGCTGGTGTATCCAGTGGGCAGATTTGCATTTTATGTCAATCCAGAGACTGAAATCTCCTTCAAAACTTGCGTGGGTGGATCATGCACTGATGGGTTTTCCTTCTCTTGACCAACACAGTATTCCTTCTACAAAATGACACCCACCACTGTACGAGAAACACCAGTAGAGATCTATTTTTTACTTTACATCCACGTATCCTCTTTAAAATCCCTCTTTGAACACACTTTAAAATGTGCTTTCACATGGATATGGTCTGAACTCACTTTTATCTGCAAGTCATTTCTTAAAACCTTTGATATATAAACATATACACACACACACACATATATATATGTATTATATCTCATTTCTGCCAATATCTCCCCCTACACACTGGACCTTTAAGGCAGCATTAAAGCATAAATTAAAGCTTTTTTCTTAGTTGTAGATGCAAGATTTCCAGCCAGCAGCAGCCTTTAGTTGAATTATCCAGATGGTCTCTGCATGTGCTGTACTCTATCATTTAAAGCTGCCTCTCTACATGCGTGCTCTATTGTAATGCATATCTGCACGTGGTGCCTTTTAGCCCTGAGCTCTTTTCATACCAGAAACAGTGCGTCTCAATCAATCTGAGTTCCCTTTATTCGCAGTGACCCCCGCTCGGTCCGGCTGCAGCCAGGAGCTTTTGTAGGCAGTCAGTAGAAGGTTATTTGTCTTATGTTGGAGGAGATATAACAATAGAAGTTTCTATAGGAAGAGGGGAACAACAATTGTGAAGTGTGATTGATATAACCATCTGCCTGACTGGCCACCTTGATTAAACTTGTGGAGAGGTGTGTTATCTGGATGCTGATGCCTTTAGATTGATCGCAAAATAATTTAGAGTATAAGATAATGTGTAAAAGGGACATAATAATTTGGGAGATCACTTGGCTGCCTCCAAGTGTTTGCATGCATTTATTTGTGTGTTTATTCTGCGTATAATCGAGCCTGTCTGCTGTGTCGTGGTGATTCGGTCCACTCTTCTGGGTGGCCGCTCTGTGCCCACATTAATCTCACAGTGGAGGAAAAAGGTCCCGACCTCGGGTGTTTTTCTTCCAGGGGAGGTCATTTTCGGTCTGAGCAGTCTGCTCGTTTCTGATGTGACTTGTAAATGCGGAGCTGTGCCTGGTCAGCGAGTGACCTTTTGTCTGACTGTGTTTTTCCTCCGTGGTTAATTAAAATGAAGGTCTGCACTCCACCGAGAAAACAAACGTTGCTGGTTTAAAATGACAATGAAAATACAGAACACAAATGAAGAGCTTTGAGATGCTGTCTGTATGTTAAACCAATACATCCTGTACACAACATATCAGTGATGCTCAGCCTATGGCTTACAGGCCAAATCTGGTCCCTGATGGGGTGTCAGGTGGCTCCCAAATCATTTTCTAATTCATAATAAAAATGGTGATTCACACTGGTATTTATTTTTATATTTTTGGTATACATAAGGTGCCAGAGTGCTTAAAACAACATAAAAATAGAGCTTGTTTATTAAAAAAAAAAGTGAAAATGGAGGATCCCTATTTTTAGACTTTTCTAAAACCACAGAGCAACCATATTTCTCTTCCTTTCAAATTCCTCTCCAATCATCTGAATTATTAACATCATAAATCAAGGCACATGAATTCATTATTTAGCAGAGTCCTTGATATGACGCCTATAAAACCTATAAAACAGACTGCAGTTTATAACCCTGCCTGGATTCTCCTCCCTCTAACTCACTGTTTCATAACCTACTTCCATAATTCACTAAAATAAGGTTGTGCCACGATTAAACACTGACCTGTATAAGCTCACAGTGATTAGGCGCTTAACCCATTAACATGTGTGGAAACTGATAACACTCTCGCTCCACAGCAAATACAAATAAACCTCAGTCTTCTCAGTGTTTGAGGAAAGGATTTCTTCCATTTTACGAAATGCGATTTACGGCCGCGTTCGAGTCACAATGGCCTCTTTGTCAAACTGTGATCGGGCTTAATGTTATTTCAACAACAGAGGGTGATAATGTGATAACCGCAGCCACCCTGTGTTGTCTTAGCTAATCTCTGATCAAATAATGACGCCTCGGAGAAAAGAGTCTGAGGGTGTAAAGACAAGGCGAGCTGTTTGTCTCAGCTGACAGGGTCACTAATCACATGGACGAGGAGGTTCAGTGAATCCACAGCCACAGTGTGATGATATAAAATTCATAAATCCACACGGCAGCTCTTATGTAAGCTCGCTGGATCACGTTATATCACAATGACTGAACAGTTTTCACATCAGACAGATAATCTGGTTACATATCAATATATAAATTCACAACTACATGACCTGCATAAAAACATGCATGACCTCTGTGCATGCTTGTTTTCTGGTTAATATTTTTATATTTCTTGATTTTTGCAAAAACTTGCTTTTATGTTTCCTGTCATTTCCTCTTGTTTTGTGTATATTGTGCACCAAAACAACATGTATGTGACAATACATGTGACAATTATTCTGAAAAAGGTGATAAAGTTGAGTCTGGATAAACAGGAATCCAGGCTCTTCAAAAATGCAAAAAAAAAAAAAAAAATTGTAAAAGTGAAAAAATTGAGTATTACATCAAAAAGTCTTTCTTACAGTGGCAAAAATATTAAAAGAGCCACTATGTTGCGACCACCTCCAGTGTTTCTCAGGGCTTTGAAAACGATTTGAGTCTGGACTTGTGCAAAGAAAAGAAAATAGTTCCCTTTTTTTGCTGATAGACATTGATACAGGATCAATACCGCTCTTAACTATTTCCACTGACTGCCAGAGTGACAAATATCACCTGTAACGGCTGCAGTTTTAAACACAACGTGACGTTAGCGTTAGACTATAAAAGTTAATGGTTTTGTTAAGGCAATGAAACTACGTGGTTAGGTTTTAAAAAAACACGATGGTTTAGTTCTACAACTAAAAAGTTGCAAGTCGAGCTCCAGGTCCTAAATGTTGAATTTCAAGTCCTAAACAAGTCTGCATGCGCCCAAAACTCCATTTTACCAACTGAGAAATACTATTTTAATACAAAAATCATGAATACTTTTTTTTTCTTTGTTTATTTGTTCGTGAGTAGGGATCTTCATGCTCTTTAAATTACATTTTCTGTTTGTCGGGCGGCAGTTTATAACACTGCCAACGGTTTTGTCTGACTGCGTTCTCAGCTGATGCTTCCCAACGACGTACCAAAGAGGTCTTTTGGGATCTTACACCAAAATCACCATAGAAGCGGCATTATTTGTGACTTCAAAATGAGAACAGGATGCTTCAGATCTCCGTTTCTGAACATTGATACTGGAGGTCAGTTTTGAGACGTACAATCGTCCAGTACAGATGTAACTGGATACTGGGCGGGATTAACTTGGTAAAAACTTCCTGGCTTGGAGATTACACGTACTGTATAAACATCATGTCCTAAAAATTGTGAAACTGGTTGAAATAATTCTGCTGTGATCGTCTTTTTCTCAGGACACGAGGCGTCCCAGATGCTGCTTGGTTGTCCTCCATTACGACACACTACACACTTATTTTCCCACGTCTCCTGTGTCGAGCTGATTCCGTGTAATCTGATCCCGTCATTTGTAAACCACGAAACAAAAGTGTGTCGGAGGTAAGCCGAGACGTCTTCCAAGATACACAAGCGTTTTATCCCGTTTCTGAGGAAAGCTGGTTGTTAAAGGCGACCACTGTAAAGCTACTAATCCACTAAACGGAGTTCCTCGGAGGCTTTGACCTGCCTGTGATCGAGCTCGTGGCCGTGTGCAGTTTTCTGGACAGCGTCCATTAGTTCACCTCTATCTTTAGACCCGACCTATTAGTGAGCTGGATGGAGTTGGCGAGACGTATTGACGTGTGGCTGAAGGGAAGTAGATCAGCGTGTCACTGCTGCCGCTGATGTAATTTCTGTTTAATTCAGCACTTAACGCTCATGTTTGGCAGGATCGGCGTGCCGAATGTGATCAATTAGAATCTGCTCACTGTGGAGGTATAAGGACATACTGATGACCAGGTGTCTCAAGGCCACTAGAGCGGACGACCGGTGACCTGCATCCACCGTGAAGCTCTAAATCCTGGACCGTCTCAGACACGGTTGACTGAGGATCTTCGTGTCGAGATCAGTGTGAAGTTGCGATTTATTGCCGCAGGGCTGATAAGAATCCAGGCAGTCTGCCATATTGTTCTGTTCAGCAGCGCCGTAAATCAACAGTCTTCAAGGGTTTGTGGGGATGTTGAGTCAAATAAATGCAATCGAACATATGTTACACACTTCTATACAGGGGAAATGTAGCTTTAGTCTTTTTTCAAGTTTACGTAAATCTTAATATGACAGTTTAGATATGCAGACAGCTGGAACATCTCAGGGTAAATTTGGTATTTCTCAACTTGCACCATATTTTTCCACGTTTTTGTGTCTGAGTGACTAATGGGAACAGCAACTTTTGAAACTGGTCCAATATTAAGTAAGAGTGCTGCAGATGGCGGCGGGAAAACGGGTTGCAATGTAACCACCCTGGAGATGTTTTTCACTATCAATTTACGTCCATTAAAGTGTTTTTTTTGTCACTGAAAGGCTCAGATTGTTATTCTAAATGTCCGACAACATTTAAACGATCCCCACAGAGATAAACCTTTTCGTTAAATAGGAAAATCTCTTTTGTCTAATCACGTAAGGTGCGGTGTAAGTGTATGGTACTTTTACTGATGTGTTTACTTTTGTTATGTCGATATATGAAAATGTCAAGTGACTGTTGCTGCAAAACAATTTCCCCACCGGGACAAATACAAGATACAAGTATCTCTCTATCGAACTACCTAATTATTTAGATAATCAATATTTGTATCATCATATAAGACACTTTTAAAGTCAACTGAAACAGAATAAAACTCACAGCCTGTTCAAGCTCCATACTGGCCCATTTTTTAAAAAAATACAGTTTTCAGTGGTCGCTTTGACAGAAAAACATGTAAAATAGGGTCCAAGTTTAAAAATACCACAGCAACTCTTTAAAAGGAAAATTCATATAAAAAGGGGCTTGACAGAATAGGGAAATTATGTGAATCATGGAGAGTCACCTGACCTCAACTAAACTGAACATCCATGAAAGATTTTGGATTTTACTGCACGGCTCAAATGAGATTTGCACACTGTTGGGCTCCAGCTGTTTGGATTAGGAGCCCGACAGTGTGCAGACCTCCTTTGTGCCTGCAGCTGAGTATTTTTTGCCTGGATGTGCCCACACTCGTCCCCTGCTTCTGAGATTTTTGATTTTAGACAACTACTATCACTATCTTAAAAATATTAAATAAGGGAATATGTTTTGGGAGAATGCTGTTAATCCACCCAGACAGGGAAACTTCTTCCTGAGGTAGGTCAACAGCTGAACTGGTTAACTCTTTAAAACCTGAGCAAATTGGCTTGATGTCTCTCAAAATCATGGGAAGAAAGCAATGAGCAACAAAAGAGGAAAAGTTCCCCAAATTAGAAAGAAATCAGTAAAAAGTACAAGAAAATTACCTACACAAACAAACAAATAAAAAATAGATAAAATAAAAGAAAAGAAACATTAAAGAAACATGGAAATTACCTGGAAAAAGTGCTTGTTAAAAAATATAACAATTTTGTAACATAATTTTAAATCTGTAATCATAATAATAAAATAATCATAATAATCGTAAATATAGTTTTTCCCTAGCATTTTTTCCCCTTAACATTTGGCAAACTATATTCATAATGATCATAATTAAAAAACTAAAAAAAAGTTACAAAATTATTATAATGTCTAAGCACTTTTTTCAAGTTAATTCCTTGTTTGTTTAGGTTTCTTTCGTTTTTTCTTTTTAAAAAAAATATTTTTAGGTAATTTTCTTTTTCTTTTTTAAAAAATTATTTTTTCCTTTGGGTCATTTAATCCTTTGTTGCTCATTGCCATATGACATGTTTTTGAAAGAAATCAAGCCAACTTTCCTTAGGTTTCAAAGGGTTAATTTGCTTGGGGTTCAAAGGTTTAAATACTTGTGAAAGGCATCTCAAAGCAGTAGGGAAAGTAATGTCATTTTAGGGTCTTAAATGATTAATTTAAGAATCAATATCCAACTATAAATCTAAAATTTTCCCATTCTACATGCAATAGTGTTGCCGACAGTGATTTATTAAACATACTGTTATCTTACGGTATATCAGAAATATTTATTTAGCACAAGCTTTTTCTGAAAAATGTACATTAACCCTTAAATTATCTCAATTATCTGCTCAGTTGTTTCGCTTTTTCTGTGTGAAACAGGCCTTCTCCTGCTCTCCGAGGCCCTCGCTGTGGTCCCTCTGTCCCCCTGCATGTGTGTGTGTGTGTGTGTGTGTGTGTAACCTTGACAGAGAAATCTAAGCTTCATTGAGTGCCTGCGAGCGCTGTACTATCTTTAGCTTTTGTTGAAGCTTTTACCACTGGCCTCCTCCTACTCTTCCCACTCTTCCTCCTCCTCCTCCGTTCCTCTCAGCCCACTCACTGTTGGCTGCACATGCAAACATGCACACTTATGCATGCTTGCACACAGCCGAACCCCGCAGACACACACACACACACGTACACACAACTCCAACATACATATGCACACTGCATAACTGTTACCGGGCAGATTAGAGGAAGCAACCTACTTCTGGGATAAAAACATGAGCCCGATGTTTGTTTCTTGCTGCAGAGTGAAAGACTGACTCGTGCTCCCTGAGCGGCCCTGATTCCTGCCTGAAGGCAAGTTAGAAGCCGTGAGCCTCGCAGGAAACACGCTTGTATTCCTATTGGCCCAAAAACTGTATTAAATTCAGTCAGTGGTGCACTCATACACTATAAACTATTAATAAAGGAATTTGCCCTGAACAAAACTGTGCTTACACCAATTATAATTCATCAGCGTGTAATGGCCCAGTGCCTCCTCTTCTTCTACTACATTTATTTTGCATATTATTCACATGGCCTATTGTTACCACTGCTGTGAAATGGTTGATATATTATTGCAGCATTGCTAAACTATTTTCAAAGAAAGTTTGTCTGATTTTACAGAAACTGTTGCAAAGCCAAAGTGGTTCCTTGTAGATAGATTAAGAACAACAATATAATCTCATTTTTCTGATGAAACAGTCCCAAAATAGCTTGGTTAATCATGTTTAATGCTGCCACACTGAGGCTAACGTGACGAGCTTCAGGTTAATCCAATCAGAGAGATATGTACTGGCGGGCCAGTTCCCATGAGGCTTTTGGTGTTTGGAAACATGCAAAGCCTCTTTCTCAGTGATACATTTCCATATGCACATGAATGCAGGGACGAGCTCAGATGAACTCACACAAAATAACACTTTGCACATCTGTCAGATGAGACAGGTGCACAGCAGAGGGACGGATCGACCGAAAAGCTGCAAAAGGACTCCCGCACACTGTCTAACTTGCAGTATCACTTTATTTGCAACGTTTCGGTACTCGACCATCATCAGGCAAACGAGGTAAGACCACAGCAGGAGTCTTTTTGCAAAATCAGATGAACAAAGTAATAAAATCTCACAATATAGCATGATAAAAATAATTGAGCATCTCTGGAATAATTAACACGTCCTCATCTGATATTAAAACATACAGCAGGCATGTTAGTAAATTTTGGGTTAATCATACATAAAGTCCGGCTTCACAGCTGTGGGCCAGTGATGTTTAAATAAAGGTGGAATTTGAGATTGTAATGGAAAAAAATAAAATACTGAAAATACAGAGATAATAGTTTCAGCTACTCTAAAAAAAAGCTAACTCAGATATTTTGAGTGTCAACAAGAACATAATAGTTCTAATATTCAGACCTTTCTGTCTATTATTCATCATACTGTACATGTACTTGTCACCAGCCGAACGAGTACATCTTTCCTCCCAGCGTGTGAAAATTACCTGGGAACTCTTCATGCATTCTTAATATCCATTCAATCATGTCAGTGTGAGTCTGTCTAATAATAGTAATTTTACACCACAGAACGAGAGTTATTTGTGTCAGCGTGCACCTATAATTGCGTCCTCCCCCCTCTCTTCCGCTCTCTGTTTCTGCATTGCAGTGTCAGACTGTCAGGAGAGCATATGCACCGAGTGTCACTGCTGGCCTCTGCTGCCTGTCATCTCTCCCCCCGTGCACGCAGCGACCGCCAGGCAACACATCCAGGACCAGAAATACGATGCACACCTCCTCTGTCCTCCGGTTTCACCTTCTGAGCTGTTGTCCCCGATGCACATCGAGCCCTCAGCTTTACACTGACAGTGATGTGAAAATGTTGCTTCCAGGAATAAAAAATTAGATTTTATTACAGGTTCTGTATGTAACTTAATCGTGTTTTGTAGCCAACAGGTGAACAGGTTGTATTATGAATTAAAAACAGACTTTCCCAGACTTTCTGTTGCCTCTAGCAACTTGATTTTTAAAGCACTTGGGCCAAATTTTATGTGATGTTATGCGTGTTTCTGTGCCCCTGTTTAGCTCCCCTACAGCGTTAACAGAGTGCAACACTAGTTAACATTAGCTAAGAGGTAGAGACTGCTAACGCCAACAGACGACCAACACAAAACAGTACATAAGGGGCCTTGAATTCAGCCAGAGCGACACTGAGTGCCGGGGGTCAGATCCTGGACTACCCTGAGTCCCAGATGGATCAGCACACTTCTGTTGTTGGCGTTACACAGCTGGCCACAAGCCCACTGGGAATTCTGGGTTTGTGTTGGCAGAATTTGAGTTGCCACAGCGGCTAAAGCACCAGCTTTAAAGCCCATTTTCATGGTGGCCAATAGTGAAATTACACCATCAAGTGACCATCAAAACGTTCTCCCGCAGACTTATATTGTAAAAGAGACGTATGTAAACAACTGAAGACGTTTTCTTGAGCCCAAAAATCACTCATTTCACACTCATTTCATTTTCATTTCGAGGTTCAATCTATTCGTTATTAGCAAAATAACTATTCAAAAGTCTACTAGAGTTAGAAGACGACAAGATGAAATCATTGTATTCAATATTAAGGAGCACTAAACAGCAGCTCAGTCACTCTTGCTTGCGCTCTACGGACTCCATAATGTGAAACATAACGGTATTTTCATTCTGTGGAAAAAGAGCTTTTTTGGCTTCACACACTACTGAGCAGGTTTTAGCTGGTTGAAGATGGTCTTGGATGGTCCTAACCCAGTTCTTCCTGCTCTTTGATTACTTTATGCCTCTTGCTCTTCATACTTCCCCCTCATGAAATTGTTATTTCATTGATTTGGTTTCAATCTTACTGGAACCTCAATGGATAAACCAGCTAGAGTGACCATCACAAGCTGATATGACTGGCTAAACCACCAAAATCATGCGCCAACGTACTTTAAACTGGTCAAATAAGATGGTACTTTCTCCACCAACACACATAATGACTCTGTAACCCATTTAACATTTACATTTTTATAGACATACATATCATTGTGGACATGCAACACTACTGCTAATTGTGCAATATGTGTCATTTTATGTATTCTATTTATTTTATGTTTTATACTAACGCACTTTTCCCTGCCCTTGTGTTATGACTGGTTTTAGGATTGGTGATTATGTGTATGTGTTGTAGTGTGAAATTTTTTTGTGTTCTTTTTGTATTTTCTGCTGAGAGGGGCACTCACGATTTCATTGTATTTACATACAGTGTTAGTAAAGGCTTCATATCCTATGGTATCTTATCTTATTTTATCTTATCATAAGCTGGTCAAGCTGTTTTTTTTTCAGCAGGGATCGTTTGGATAAGGAAGCACTTTATACGTCTTACATCTTTTATTGTTGGATAAATCAAAATGAGCCGGCTGTAACCAGCTATAACATCTGATGAGTTATTTAGCGTGACCCAACTGGTGTAAATGAATTTTAAGAACATTGCAGATTAATGTTTTTCTAAATATGATTAAGATTTGTTTTCTGGCTTTCTATCAACATGATGAAGGTCAATCAAAGTCTGTTTCATGTTTGTCAGTGTTTTGGCCGATGCCCAGGTGCTCGCTCACGGCTACAAATTGCATTTTATTCTCCTTCCCCACAACAAATATTTAGATATTCAGTGTATTTTCCTGATAACGTGCAGTTTTTCCTCCCAGCTGTTATAGCCTAAATCCCAGTATGTGCGTAGATAAAACACAGCTGGTGAATAATGAATGGAATGGCAAATCGTGGCCTCTATTGCCGTAATAAAACTATACTCAAGTAAAAGCAAGTGCCACGCTGCAGTCCTCAAATCCTCTGCATTTCCCTAAAATTGCAGCCTGCCCTTGACAGAATGACAGGGTATTTAGTCGCATTCAACTGATGCCTGAGGCGTTTCTTTTCTTTCTTCGTTTTTTTTTTTTTTTTTTTACTGTTGCACTCTCCGAGTTTCCATTCAGGTTTAATAAGTTCCTAATGAAAGAGGGCCGGCGGAAGCTGTTTGAGTCAATCTCCTCTGCACAGTTACAGATCATTGGATGCTCCATTTAGGGTGATTTAAATGTGTGCCATGGGACATATTCCGAAAAGCATTCACACAATGGCTTTCCATTTACTTTCCTGCTTCTCCTCTCGTATTATAGTAATGGAAGCGGGGGTGTCTCAGGCAACAGACAAAAGAAAGCACAGTGCCCCCCTCCCTCCTTGGAAATGGCATGATGGTTTCATGTGTGCACCCTGGTGTCACTGTAAAATAAATATATATGGCTGCACGCTAAGACAAAAAGTACTGGTGCCAACTCTGCTGCGTTTCAGCACGTTGCACCATGTGGAAAAATAACGAGGGAAATGAAGGAAATGTTTTCTGTTCTTTCATCAACAATGTACCGCTGAAAATGATAAGGAAAGGCAGAAAAATGTGGAAATAGTTTGACACTGATGAGTTCTCAGGATCTGCAGGACAATATATTCTGTCCTTTGTTTACATACTGTGTTGATTACTTTGAGAAATAGTTACGTTAATATGTTTAGCACGCTAAAAATGGGGCATTTCGGGTTCAAGTTCAGCTTCAGATTTTTGTCGTGTGTGCCTCCCCAGCATCCTTTAGTGTCAAATGCCAGAATAGAAAAAAAGCTCATTAAGATGAAAATGCTATAAAATTTGGTGATTATAAAAGTAGAGTTAACGGGTACACATGTTTACAAACATTCACACGAGTACGTAAACTACTGTTATTAGAAAAGTTTACAGGAGATTTTGAGGGCAACGATGACTTTATGTTTGTACTTTTTCTTCTTTTCTTTGACTTTTTGTTATGTTTCTGAAGCCAAGAAAAGCATTTTGAAAATCTGTGACATCATCACAAAGTCTGTGAGGCGAGCGGGGCTGATGGGATAGTGCGCATATTCAGTGGATTACATACAGCGAAAGTAAACACGGAAGCTAAAAACTTTTTCAGCGTATTGCACCAGGCGAGTTACTCTGTTGGATCTGTATATAAAGATGGACGACATGACAGCACCCTCAAAGTGTAGCTTTTGATCTCTATTGCCCCCTGGTGTCTGACTGCAGTATATTTCATAAAGCCCGCCCCCTCCATGTTAGTGAATAGGCCAAACTAAAAAAAAGTTTGGTACACGCCAAATAAATTTTTCCCAAAGATGGTCTCTACCACTGAAGGTAGTTCCCATCACCCTGATGTTTGTTCATGTATTTGTTTTTATAATAAGCTCGGTACAAAAAGGGTGATTTTTTTCGGCATGATTGACGATTGTAACAGCCAATCCGTGCACTCGCATTCAATGGAGCTACTCGTGATTGGTCAAATGGGTGTTTTGGCGGGAACTCCCCCACCGTGGTATCACCATCAATAGATGGCAACACCCTTGTTTTGGATATTTTAACCTCACTTAAGGATAGCGGGAATAACTGCAGGCGTGTCGTCTATCTTTATGGTTGAGATGAATCGGTACCATATTAGCATCTGCTATCTAGGTGTTATTATAAATCTATGGATCCAACCCTCGCTCCTCCACAACACCAGCCTCTCATCCATATATGGTCACTTCTGCATCCCAAAAAACAAGATTGTGACAGATGAAATGCCGAACTCAAGGCACCAGAATGGGAGTCGACAAACCAGTGTGTGACATCATGATAGCTACGTCCATTATTAATAGAGTCTATGTCTGTGTCCCAATTCAGCGTCTGCATCCTTCGGAGGCGACTACTTTGGAGGAACCTCCGAAGGGGGGGGCTACTAAAGCAAAGAAATGATTTTATTTCTTTCTTTTTTTTTTTTTATTTAAATTTTGCTGGAGGAGGAGAAGTGCCTCTGTCTGCGTCGGAAGCTGATTTATCTCCGGGCGGTAGAGCCTCGCTCAGCGGGGCGACAGCGCCGAGCTGGCTCTACATTCCCATATCTAGTATGCTAGGTGGCTACGTGTTAGCATTACTAACGTCACGTATTATGAAGGAAATTATGAGATTTTAATGTCCCTCTAAGTTTAACATATCTGTAAAAACCCACATCAACTTAAATCAACGCTCTGATCTCCGCTCTGTGCCGCCATTATGACAATTATTTTTGAAGATCGCGGGCGCGCAGTGAAGGATAGTAGTGATGTGTCCTCCAAAAAGAGGGAAAAGAAGGTCCGTTTGTGGGCTGCGTAAGGAGGAGCCTTCGAATTGTGACCAAATGGGACAGCCTTCACGCAGCGCTGTGACGTAATCGGCCTTTGAATGCAGCCTCCGAAGGCTGCAGACCCTGAATTGGGAGCCATCTTCTATAGTTTATGTCAAGAACATATGGCTCTGGGAACAGGGTGACGACCCAATTGGTAAAGCAGTCTGACGAACAGTGATTAACACATTCAAACATTTTCATCAAAATTACATTTTAACCGCTCTCTCTTTGCATGCGCACATGCTGGGAGCCGATGTGGAGATTTATGCCAATCTGTGCAGCTAAAAACAGAACAGCTTCCAGACTTAGCGAGAGAAAAATGACAGTGCATGTATCCGGGCAGAACTCATAATTAAACTTGTTTAATTACTAACAACAGAGAGCTAGTTCTCGTAAACTGCACCTTTTAACTGATTATATCGACAGGAAGAGCATAAAGTGTTCCTCTTCTCCTGCTCGAGTCTTTCACACATAATTCGTTAATGATTTGGCAGGGCATGGGTCTGCACATGCAGGGTGTTACAGTCCATTAGCTGTCCTGTCTAGACGGGACTTAGGGTTATTTGTGACCTGCTGGTCTCGTATGGTGATTCCTGACAACACTCCCAGCTGCAGGTCTATGTAACAGGATTAAAGCAACTTCGAAGGGACTCTGTGTATGTCGCTTACCCACAGAGGGTGTCAGTAGACGTGATTAAACACATACAGTGTCCCTGATGTAAAGGGACGTTGGATGAGATAGAGGGCTGAATTATGTCTCTGTTATTGGCTTTTATCTTCAATAGTTTTTTTTTCTGCTGTAAAGTCTTAATACGCAAAGTAAATGTCAAATCAGTGTAGGAAAGAGTACAATATTTCACTCTGGAGTGTAGTGGAGCACAGGTATAAAGTGCAAATACTTAACCCTTTGAAACCTGAGCAAATTGGTTTGATTTCTTTAAAAAACATGGTGAGAACATTGCAAGAAATGGTCCAAATTAGAACAAAAATTTGAAAATTAGCCAAAATAAAAACAAAAGTAAACAAGAAAATGACCTACAAAATTATGAAAATATTGATGTATTTATTGTATATAACACTGATGAATGAGTGATTCTGGACACATCTGGACCTTGTTAATGCATTTAACTGCAGCTGTGATAAAAGAAAAACAGACTCAATCCACCTTAAACTCTCCTCCATCCTCGAGGTTGTTTCGTCTCTCCCCGCGTAGCTTTTTGTTGACACCGCGTCCCGCCTGGCAGATCAAGATCAGAGCTCTGTCAAGTGTGGGACCCCCGTGCTGTGGCTCCCCCCTGGACACAGGACCAGCTGTAAATGGGCTGGCGATGAGATTTTTTCCTCTCGGCCTTGTACAGATAGAGGGAACACGTGGGAGTGAAACTGCACGTGAGCTGTGGAGCTCATGGCCAAACAAATCATCCTCTACTGACCGGACGTGTTGGGAAGGTTTTTCTCTCTGCTTGTGATGGGTTGATCACAGTCAAAGACTGTCTGTTTCATGTTAGTCCTCCTTTACTTTCTTTTCTAAATTATGGGTCTAAAAACCACTGGGCCCAGATCTGTCCTTAGTCATTAGGTCTGCACATAAGAGTAAACATTTTTTTGGCAACTTTGTTTTTCCTTTTTAATAATTTAAAAAAAAAAAAAATTTTGATTTTTGGAGATTTTTTTTCTCCCTTTTGGTGAATTATTTTTTTTTTCCATTTTTTTTTTCTTTTTTCTAAACCTGCCTTCCAAACATGCATGCACGCTAAAATAAAATTTGCTAAAATGACACAATTTATCACAACTATGACCTGTAAAATCAGAAATTATTGTTGGATTTTCACATTTCCGACGGTCCTTTTAACATGTGGGACGAAAGCTTCATGCATTTTCCCCAAGTCGCTCAGGGAGGCTCAAGGAAAGATATTTGGAGCTTTGAGGAGGGTCAAAATAACCCCCCTCTGACAAATTAAGAACAGTCCGTTAGGTCTAACCACACTTCAAAGAAGAAGCTCTGTGCTGCAAATCCATTGCACTATAAAGCGTGTTTGTCACAAAATTGACATGGTTGTAAGTCACTTGTGTCTTTTTTTAAAATGTTAAACAACATATTTTTATGTACTATTCCAGCACCGCAGATTTGTTTTGACATTTAACACTTAAGTAAATTAAGTAAAATAACCATTAAGGAAATTATAAAAATCCATATTTTTTTAATCTCAACTCAAAGTCCACTTACTTGCTTGTTCTGGAGCTTTAAACCACATCTTCATCAGTCTTCATCAGCAGATTAATTTTGCTCGTGGAAATGCGTCCGTTAAACATTTAGATGGGTTCTGAGCTCCTGTAGCACTTCTTCAATATTTTTGTAGTATTTTCTGTGCGGATGTATCACAAACCTCTATCCTCATGAGTTTAAAGTTGAAAACTAAAAATGATGTGTTTTGGCTTGTGCACTTATTTGGTCAAAGTTGTGCATAAATGCCATAATGCCAGTGTTTAGTAACCTACTTTTCCCCAAACAAACACACTCCTGTTCCCACTTCCTTCATCAGCCCTGCAGTTACATCACAGCTCACCTGCTCACCTGCGTCTCGTTACCTCATCAGACTCTCAGTTCACATTATGGACCAGATCCATTTATTTTCCTGCCAGGCCATAAAAGTTACTCTGCTGAAGATGCTATTTGCACCAATATTTCCTAAACCAGCTTCATTAGAAAAATGGAAAAGCTGCAGAATCATCATACCTTCGTACACAAACCGTGAAAACAAAAAGAAAATGCCAAACTCAGTATTTAACCCTTTGAATCCTGAACACAATGGTTTGATTTCTTTCAAAAACACAAATAAAGCCAAATAAAGCCAACAAGGATCTTGGCAAGAAATGTTCCAAAATTTACAAAAAAAATTAGTAGATTTAGAAAATTATTTTAAAAAAGAAAAAAGTCTGGGAAAAACTTTGTTTATAATTGTCATAGTGTGAAATTATGTTTTATTATTATTTAATTATTATAATTTTAAAGCACTTTTTTTCAAGCCAATGTTATTTTTAATCTTATTTATTTATTTATTATTTTACACATTTTTAGATAATTTCTTTGTACTTTTTATACATTTCTTGCTAATTTTGGGACATTTCTTTTGTTGCTTTTTGCCTTTTTCCCATGTTTTTGAAAGAAATCAAGCCAATTTGCTCAGGTGTTGAAGGGTTAAAGAATATTGGAGTTATGAATACTCATTGTGTTTGCACAATAGACTGAACACTGCATTGTGGAGAAGAACCCAGGAATCTCAACCAAGGTTGTGAAGGGGAACCCATGCGGATCAGATCTGGTATTTGGGGCTTGGTCTCCCAAATGAGGCGCTCATAGTGGTCTTTTTGTTCATC